>NW_026263327.1:0-67688 GCF_947179515.1 Apodemus sylvaticus
ACTGTCCTGTGCCTTCTCTTTTGAGGCTACACACTTAGACATACACGCAACATGAAAGCTTTTCGACTTACAACGTGTTGTTTAGGAAAAACAAGATAATTTCGCACGATGCGGGATTTCCTTAAAACGTGATTTTCTGAAAAATTTTGACGAAAGAAAATTCTCCTTTTGGTTCTCTTTAGATGCTACATGTTAAGACGTACACGCCACAACAATTCTTTTCGAGATACAACGTGTAGTTTTGGAGATACAAGCTAATTTTGTACTATGCGATATTTCTTCTCGTAAAGAGTTTCCAATGCGTACGTATATGTCTTTACTCTGCAAAACTGTATTTCCTTATGAAGTGGTATTCTTACATATCCTTTCGAGAGAAAACTGTCCTGTGCCTTCTCTTTTGAGGCTACACACTTAGACATACACGCAACATGAAAGCTTTTCGACTTACAACGTGTTGTTTAGGAAAAAACAAGATAATTTCGCACGATGCGGGATTTCCTTAAAACGTGATTTTCTGAAAAATTTTGACGAAAGAAAATTCTCCTTTTGGTTCTCTTTAGATGCTACATGTTAAGACGTACACGCCACAACAATTCTTTTCGAGATACAACGTGTAGTTTTGGAGATACAACTAATTTTGTACTATGCGTTATTTCTTCTCGTAAAGAGTTTCCAATGCGTACGTATATGTCTTTACTCTGCAAAACTGTATTTCCTTATGAAGTGGTATTCTTCCATATCCTTTCGAGAGAAAACTGTCCTGTGCCTTCTCTTTTGAGGCTACACACTTAGACATACACGCAACATGAAAGCTTTTCGACTTACAACGTGTTGTTTAGGAAAAACAAGATAATTTCGCACGATGCGGGATTTCCTTAAAACGTGATTTTCTGAAAAATTTTGACGAAAGAAAATTCTCCTTTTGGTTCTCTTTAGATGCTACATGTTAAGACGTACACGCCACAACAATTCTTTTCGAGATACAACGTGTAGTTTTGGAGATACAAGCTAATTTTGTACTATGCGTTATTTCTTCTCGTAAAGAGTTTCCAATGCGTACGTATATGTCTTTACTCTGCAAAACTGTATTTCCTTATGAAGTGGTATTCTTCCATATCCTTTCGAGAGAAAACTGTCCTGTGCCTTCTCTTTTGAGGCTACACACTTAGACATACACGCAACATGAAAGCTTTTCGACTTACAACGTGTTGTTTAGGAAAAACAAGATAATTTCGCACGATGCGGGATTTCCTTAAAACGTGATTTTCTGAAAAATTTTGACGAAAGAAAATTCTCCTTTTGGTTCTCTTTAGATGCTACATGTTAAGACGTACACGCCACAACAATTCTTTTCGAGATACAACGTGTAGTTTTGGAGATACAAGCTAATTTTGTACGATGCGTTATTTCTTCTCGTAAAGAGTTTCCAATGCGTACGTATATGTCTTTACTCTGCAAAACTGTATTTCCTTATGAAGTGGTATTCTTCCATATCCTTTCGAGAGAAAACTGTCCTGTGCCTTCTCTTTTGAGGCTACACACTTAGACATACACGCAACATGAAAGCTTTTCGACTTACAACGTGTTGTTTAGGAAAAACAAGATAATTTCGCACGATGCGGGATTTCCTTAAAACGTGATTTTCTGAAAAATTTTGACGAAAGAAAATTCTCCTTTTGGTTCTCTTTAGATGCTACATGTTAAGACGTACACGCCACAACAATTCTTTTCGAGATACAACGTGTAGTTTTGGAGATACAAGCTAATTTTGTACTATGCGTTATTTCTTCTCGTAAAGAGTTTCCAATGCGTACGTATATGTCTTTACTCTGCAAAACTGTATTTCCTTATGAAGTGGTATTCTTACATATCCTTTCGAGAGAAAACCGTCCTGTGCCTTCTCTTTTGAGGCTACACACTTAGACATACACGCAACATGAAAGCTTTTCGACTTACAACGTGTTGTTTAGGAAAAACAAGATAATTTCGCACGATGCGGGATTTCCTTAAAACGTGATTTTCTGAAAAATTTTGACGAAAGAAAATTCTCCTTTTGGTTCTCTTTAGATGCTACATGTTAAGACGTACACGCCACAACAATTCTTTTCGAGATACAACGTGTAGTTTTGGAGATACAAGCTAATTTTGTACTATGCGTTATTTCTTCTCGTAAAGAGTTTCCAATGCGAACGTGTATGTCTTTACTCTGCAAAACTGTATTTCCTTATGAAGTGGTATTCTTACATATCCTTTCGAGAGAAAACTGTCCTGTGCCTTCTCTTTTGAGGCTACACACTTAGACATACACGCAACATGAAAGCTTTTCGACTTACAACGTGTTGTTTAGGAAAAACAAGATAATTTCGCACGATGCGGGATTTCCTTAAAACGTGATTTTCTGAAAAATTTTGACGAAAGAAAATTCTCCTTTTGGTTCTCTTTAGATGCTACATGTTAAGACGTACACGCCACAACAATTCTTTTCGAGATACAACGTGTAGTTTTGGAGATACAAGCTAATTTTGTACTATGCGTTATTTCTTCTCGTAAAGAGTTTCCAATGCGTACGTATATGTCTTTACTCTGCAAAACTGTATTTCCTTATGAAGTGGTATTCTTACATATCCTTTCGAGAGAAAACTGTCCTGTGCCTTCTCTTTTGAGGCTACACACTTAGACATACACGCAACATGAAAGCTTTTCGACTTACAACGTGTTGTTTAGGAAAAACAAGATAATTTCCCACGATGCGAGATTTCCTTAAAACGTGATTTTCTGAAAAATTTTGACGAAAGAAAATTCTCCTTTTGGTTCTCTTTAGATGCTACATGTTAAGACTTACACGCCACAACAATTCTTTTCGAGATACAACGTGTAGTTTTGGAGATACAAGCTAATTTTGTACTATGCGTTATTTCTTCTCGTAAAGAGTTTCCAATGCGTACGTATATGTCTTTACTCTGCAAAACTGTATTTCCTTATGAAGTGGTATTCTTACATATCCTTTCGAGAGAAAACTGTCCTGTGCCTTCTCTTTTGAGGCTACACACTTAGAGATACACGCAACATGAAAGCTTTTCGACTTACAACGTGTTGTTTAGGAAAAACAAGATAATTTCGCACGATGCGGGATTTCCTTAAAACGTGATTTTCTGAAAAATTTTGACGAAAGAAAATTCTCCTTTTGGTTCTCTTTAGATGCTACATGTTAAGACGTACACGCCACAACAATTCTTTTCGAGATACAACGTGTAGTTTTGGAGATACAAGCTAATTTTGTACTATGCGTTATTTCTTCTCGTAAAGAGTTTCCAATGCGTACGTATATGTCTTTACTCTGCAAAACTGTATTTCCTTATGAAGTGGTATTCTTACATATCCTTTCGAGAGAAAACTGTCCTGTGCCTTCTCTTTTGAGGCTACACACTTAGACATACACGCAACATGAAAGCTTTTCGACTTACAACGTGTTGTTTAGGAAAAACAAGATAATTTCGCACGATGCGGGATTTCCTTAAAACGTGATTTTCTGAAAAATTTTGACGAAAGAAAATTCTCCTTTTGGTTCTCTTTAGATGCTACATGTTAAGACGTACACGCCACAACAATTCTTTTCGAGATACAACGTGTAGTTTTGGAGATACAAGCTAATTTTGTACTATGCGTTATTTCTTCTCGTAAAGAGTTTCCAATGCGTACGTATATGTCTTTACTCTGCAAAACTGTATTTCCTTATGAAGTGGTATTCTTACATATCCTTTCGAGAGAAAACTGTCCTGTGCCTTCTCTTTTGAGGCTACACACTTAGACATACACGCAACATGAAAGCTTTTCGACTTACAACGTGTTGTTTAGGAAAAACAAGATAATTTCGCACGATGCGGGATTTCCTTAAAACGTGATTTTCTGAAAAATTTTGACGAAAGAAAATTCTCCTTTTGGTTCTCTTTAGATGCTACATGTCAAGACGTACACGCCACAACAATTCTTTTCGAGATACAACGTGTAGTTTTGGAGATACAAGCTAATTTTGTACTATGCGTTATTTCTTCTCGTAAAGAGTTTCCAATGCGTACGTATATGTCTTTACTCTGCAAAACTGTATTTCCTTATGAAGTGGTATTCTTCCATATCCTTTCGAGAGAAAACTGTCCTGTGCCTTCTCTTTTGAGGCTACACACTTAGACATACACGCAACATGAAAGCTTTTCGACTTACAACGTGTTGTTTAGGAAAAACAAGATAATTTCGCACGATGCGGGATTTCCTTAAAACGTGATTTTCTGAAAAATTTTGACGAAAGAAAATTCTCCTTTTGGTTCTCTTTAGATGCTACATGTTAAGACGTACACGCCACAACAATTCTTTTCGAGGTACAACGTGTAGTTTTGGAGATACAAGCTAATTTTGTACTATGCGTTATTTCTTCTCGTAAAGAGTTTCCAATGCGTACGTATATGTCTTTACTCTGCAAAACTGTATTTCCTTATGAAGTGGTATTCTTACATATCCTTTTGAGAGAAAACTGTCCTGTGCCTTCTCTTTTGAGGCTACACACTTAGACATACACGCAACATGAAAGCTTTTCGACTTACAACGTGTTGTTTAGGAAAAACAAGATAATTTCGCACGATGCGGGATTTCCTTAAAACGTGATTTTCTGAAAAATTTTGACGAAAGAAAATTCTCCTTTTGGTTCTCTTTAGATGCTACATGTTAAGACGTACACGCCACAACAATTCTTTTCGAGATACAACGTGTAGTTTTGGAGATACAAGCTAATTTTGTACTATGCGTTATTTCTTCTTGTAAAGAGTTTCCAATGCGAACGTATATGTCTTTACTCTGCAAAACTGTATTTCCTTATGAAGTGGTATTCTTACATATCCTTTCGAGAGAAAACTGTCCTGTGCCTTCTCTTTTGAGGCTACACACTTAGACATACACGCAACATGAAAGCTTTTCGACTTACAACGTGTTGTTTAGGAAAAACAAGATAATTTCGCACGATGCGGGATTTCCTTAAAACGTGATTTTCTGAAAAATTTTGACGAAAGAAAATTCTCCTTTTGGTTCTCTTTAGATGCTACATGTTAAGACGTACACGCCACAACAATTCTTTTCGAGATACAACGTGTAGTTTTGGAGATACAAGCTAATTTTGTACTATGCGTTATTTCTTCTCGTAAAGAGTTTCCAATGCGTACGTATATGTCTTTACTCTGCAAAACTGTATTTCCTTATGAAGTGGTATTCTTACATATCCTTTCGAGAGAAAACTGTCCTGTGCCTTCTCTTTTGAGGCTACACACTTAGACATACACGCAACATGAAAGCTTTTCGACTTACAACGTGTTGTTTAGGAAAAACAAGATAATTTCCCACGATGCGGGATTTCCTTAAAACGTGATTTTCTGAAAAATTTTGACGAAAGAAAATTCTCCTTTTGGTTCTCTTTAGATGCTACATGTTAAGACGTACACGCCACAACAATTCTTTTCGAGATACAACGTGTAGTTTTGGAGATACAAGCTAATTTTGTACTATGCGTTATTTCTTCTCGTAAAGAGTTTCCAATGCGTACGTATATGTCTTTACTCTGCAAAACTGTATTTCCTTATGAAGTGGTATTCTTACATATCCTTTCGAGAGAAAACTGTCCTGTGCCTTCTCTTTTGAGGCTACACACTTAGAGATACACGCAACATGAAAGCTTTTCGACTTACAACGTGTTGTTTAGGAAAAACAAGATAATTTCGCACGATGCGGGATTTCCTTAAAACGTGATTTTCTGAAAAATTTTGACGAAAGAAAATTCTCCTTTTGGTTCTCTTTAGATGCTACATGTTAAGACGTACACGCCACAACAATTCTTTTCGAGATACAACGTGTAGTTTTGGAGATACAAGCTAATTTTGTACTATGCGTTATTTCTTCTCGTAAAGAGTTTCCAATGCGTACGTATATGTCTTTACTCTGCAAAACTGTATTTCCTTATGAAGTGGTATTCTTACGTATCCTTTCGAGAGAAAACTGTCCTGTGCCTTCTCTTTTGAGGCTACACACTTAGACATACACGCAACATGAAAGCTTTTCGACTTACAACGTGTTGTTTAGGAAAAACAAGATAATTTCGCACGATGCGGGATTTCCTTAAAACGTGATTTTCTGAAAAATTTTGACGAAAGAAAATTCTCCTTTTGGTTCTCTTTAGATGCTACATGTTAAGACGTACACGCCACAACAATTCTTTTCGAGATACAACGTGTAGTTTTGGAGATACAAGCTAATTTTGTACTATGCGTTATTTCTTCTCGTAAAGAGTTTCCAATGCGTACGTATATGTCTTTACTCTGCAAAACTGTATTTCCTTATGAAGTGGTATTCTTACATATCCTTTCGAGAGAAAACTGTCCTGTGCCTTCTCTTTTGAGGCTACACACTTAGACATACACGCAACATGAAAGCTTTTCGACTTACAACGTGTTGTTTAGGAAAAACAAGATAATTTCGCACGATGCGGGATTTCCTTAAAACGTGATTTTCTGAAAAATTTTGACGAAAGAAAATTCTCCTTTTGGTTCTCTTTAGATGCTACATGTCAAGACGTACACGCCACAACAATTCTTTTCGAGATACAACGTGTAGTTTTGGAGATACAAGCTAATTTTGTACTATGCGTTATTTCTTCTCGTAAAGAGTTTCCAATGCGTACGTATATGTCTTTACTCTGCAAAACTGTATTTCCTTATGAAGTGGTATTCTTACATATCCTTTCGAGAGAAAACTGTCCTGTGCCTTCTCTTTTGAGGCTACACACTTAGACATACACGCAACATGAAAGCTTTTCGACTTACCACGTGTTGTTTAGGAAAAACAAGATAATTTCGCACGATGCGGGATTTCCTTAAAACGTGATTTTCTGAAAAATTTTGACGAAAGAAAATTCTCCTTTTGGTTCTCTTTAGATGCTACATGTTAAGACGTACACGCCACAACAATTCTTTTCGAGATACAACGTGTAGTTTTGGAGATACAAGCTAATTTTGTACTATGCGTTATTTCTTCTCCTAAAGAGTTTCCAATGCGTACGTATATGTCTTTACTCTGCAAAACTGTATTTCCTTATGAAGTGGTATTCTTCCATATCCTTTCGAGAGAAAACTGTCCTGTGCCTTCTCTTTTGAGGCTACACACTTAGACATACACGCAACATGAAAGCTTTTCGACTACAACGTGTTGTTTAGGAAAAACAAGATAATTTCGCACGATGCGGGATTTCCTTAAAACGTGATTTTCTGAAAAATTTTGACGAAAGAAAATTCTCCTTTTGGTTCTCTTCAGATGCTACATGTTAAGACGTACACGCCACAACAATTCTTTTCGAGATACAACGTGTAGTTTTGGAGATACAAGCTAATTTTGTACTATGCGTTATTTCTTCTCGTAAAGAGTTTCCAATGCGTACGTATATGTCTTTACTCTGCAAAACTGTATTTCCTTATGAAGTGGTATTCTTACATATCCTTTCGAGAGAAAACTGTCCTGTGCCTTCTCTTTTGAGGCTACACACTTAGACATACACGCAACATGAAAGCTTTTCGACTTACAACGTGTTGTTTAGGAAAAACAAGATAATTTCCCACGATGCGGGATTTCCTTAAAACGTGATTTTCTGAAAAATTTTGACGAAAGAAAATTCTCCTTTTGGTTCTCTTTAGATGCTACATGTTAAGACGTATACGCCACAACAATTCTTTTCGAGATACAACGTGTAGTTTTGGAGATACAAGCTAATTTTGTACTATGCGTTATTTCTTCTCGTAAAGAGTTTCCAATGCGTACGTATATGTCTTTACTCTGCAAAACTGTATTTCCTTATGAAGTGGTATTCTTACATATCCTTTCGAGAGAAAACTGTCCTGTGCCTTCTCTTTTGAGGCTACACACTTAGACATACACGCAACATGAAAGCTTTTCGACTTACAACGTGTTGTTTAGGAAAAACAAGATAATTTCGCACGATGCGGGATTTCCTTAAAACGTGATTTTCTGAAAAATTTTGACGAAAGAAAATTCTCCTTTTGGTTCTCTTTAGATGCTACATGTTAAGACGTACACGCCACAACAATTCTTTTCGAGATACAACGTGTAGTTTTGGAGATACAAGCTAATTTTGTACTATGCGTTATTTCTTCTCGTAAAGAGTTTCCAATGCGTACGTATATGTCTTTACTCTGCAAAACTGTATTTCCTTATGAAGTGGTATTCTTCCATATCCTTTCGAGAGAAAACTGTCCTGTGCCTTCTCTTTTGAGGCTACACACTTAGACATACACGCAACATGAAAGCTTTTCGACTTACAACGTGTTGTTTAGGAAAAACAAGATAATTTCGCACGATGCGGGATTTCCTTAAAACGTGATTTTCTGAAAAATTTTGACGAAAGAAAATTCTCCTTTTGGTTCTCTTTAGATGCTACATGTTAAGACGTACACGCCACAACAATTCTTTTCGAGATACAACGTGTAGTTTTGGAGATACAAGCTAATTTTGTACTATGCGTTATTTCTTCTCGTAAAGAGTTTCCAATGCGTACGTATATGTCTTTACTCTGCAAAACTGTATTTCCTTATGAAGTGGTATTCTTCCATATCCTTTCGAGAGAAAACTGTCCTGTGCCTTCTCTTTTGAGGCTACACACTTAGACATACACGCAACATGAAAGCTTTTCGACTTACAACGTGTTGTTTAGGAAAAACAAGATAATTTCGCACGATGCGGGATTTCCTTAAAACGTGATTTTCTGAAAAATTTTGACGAAAGAAAATTCTCCTTTTGGTTCTCTTTAGATGCTACATGTTAAGACGTACACGCCACAACAATTCTTTTCGAGATACAACGTGTAGTTTTGGAGATACAAGCTAATTTTGTACTATGCGTTATTTCTTCTCGTAAAGAGTTTCCAATGCGTACGTATATGTCTTTACTCTGCAAAACTGTATTTCCTTATGAAGTGGTATTCTTCCATATCCTTTCGAGAGAAAACTGTCCTGTGCCTTCTCTTTTGAGGCTACACACTTAGAAATACAGGCAACATGAAAGCTTTTCGACTTACAATGTGTTGTTTAGGAAAAACAAGATAATTTCACACGATGCGGGATTTCCTTAAAACGTGATTTTCTGAAAAATTTTGACGAAAGAAAATTCTCCTTTTGGTTCTCTTTAGATGCTACATGTTAAGACGTACACGCCACAACAATTCTTTTCGAGATACAACGTGTAGTTTTGGAGATACAAGCTAATTTTGTACTATGCGTTATTTCTTCTCGTAAAGAGTTTCCAATGCGTACGTATATGTCTTTACTCTGCAAAACTGTATTTCCTTATGAAGTGGTATTCTTACATATCCTTTCGAGAGAAAACTGTCCTGTGCCTTCTCTTTTGAGGCTACACACTTAGACATACACGCAACATGAAAGCTTTTCGACTTACAACGTGTTGTTTAGGAAAAACAAGATAATTTCGCACGATGCGGGATTTCCTTAAAACGTGATTTTCTGAAAAATTTTGACGAAAGAAAATTCTCCTTTTGGTTCTCTTTAGATGCTACATGTTAAGACGTACACGCCACAACAATTCTTTTCGAGATACAACGTGTAGTTTTGGAGATACAAGCTAATTTTGTACTATGCGTTATTTCTTCTCGTAAAGAGTTTCCAATGCGTACGTATATGTCTTTACTCTGCAAAACTGTATTTCCTTATGAAGTGGTATTCTTACATATCCTTTCGAGAGAAAACTGTCCTGTGCCTTCTCTTTTGAGGCTACACACTTAGACATACACGCAACATGAAAGCTTTTCGACTTACAACGTGTTGTTTAGGAAAAACAAGATAATTTCGCACGATGCGGGATTTCCTTAAAACGTGATTTTCTGAAAAATTTTGACGAAAGAAAATTCTCCTTTTGGTTCTCTTTAGATGCTACATGTTAAGACGTACACGCCACAACAATTCTTTTCGAGATACAACGTGTAGTTTTGGAGATACAAGCTAATTTTGTACTATGCGTTATTTCTTCTCGTAAAGAGTTTCCAATGCGTACGTATATGTCTTTACTCTGCAAAACTGTATTTCCTTATGAAGTGGTATTCTTCCATATCCTTTCGAGAGAAAACTGTCCTGTGCCTTCTCTTTTGAGGCTACACACTTAGACATACACGCAACATGAAAGCTTTTCGACTTACAATGTGTTGTTTAGGAAAAACAAGATAATTTCGCACGATGCGGGATTTCCTTAAAACGTGATTTTCTGAAAAATTTTGACGAAAGAAAATTCTCCTTTTGGTTCTCTTTAGATGCTACATGTTAAGACGTACACGCCACAACAATTCTTTTCGAGATACAACGTGTAGTTTTGGAGATACAAGCTAATTTTATACTATGCGTTATTTCTTCTCGTAAAGAGTTTCCAATGCGTACGTATATGTCTTTACTCTGCAAAACTGTATTTCCTTATGAAGTGGTATTCTTACATATCCTTTCGAGAGAAAACTGTCCTGTGCCTTCTCTTTTGAGGCTACACACTTAGACATACACGCAACATGAAAGCTTTTCGACTTACCACGTGTTGTTTAGGAAAAACAAGATAATTTCGCACGATGCGGGATTTCCTTAAAACGTGATTTTCTGAAAAATTTTGACGAAAGAAAATTCTCCTTTTGGTTCTCTTTAGATGCTACATGTTAAGACGTACACGCCACAACAATTCTTTTCGAGATACAACGTGTAGTTTTGGAGATACAAGCTAATTTTGTACTATGCGTTATTTCTTCTCCTAAAGAGTTTCCAATGCGTACGTATATGTCTTTACTCTGCAAAACTGTATTTCCTTATGAAGTGGTATTCTTCCATATCCTTTCGAGAGAAAACTGTCCTGTGCCTTCTCTTTTGAGGCTACACACTTAGACATACACGCAACATGAAAGCTTTTCGACTACAACGTGTTGTTTAGGAAAAACAAGATAATTTCGCACGATGCGGGATTTCCTTAAAACGTGATTTTCTGAAAAATTTGACGAAAGAAAATTCTCCTTTTGGTTCTCTTTAGATGCTACATGTTAAGACGTACACGCCACAACAATTCTTTTCGAGATACAACGTGTAGTTTTGGAGATACAAGCTAATTTTGTACTATGCGTTATTTCTTCTCGTAAAGAGTTTCCAATGCGTACGTATATGTCTTTACTCTGCAAAACTGTATTTCCTTATGAAGTGGTATTCTTACATATCCTTTCGAGAGAAAACTGTCCTGTGCCTTCTCTTTTGAGGCTACACACTTAGACATACACGCAACATGAAAGCTTTTCGACTTACAACGTGTTGTTTAGGAAAAACAAGATAATTTCCCACGATGCGGGATTTCCTTAAAACGTGATTTTCTGAAAAATTTTGACGAAAGAAAATTCTCCTTTTGGTTCTCTTTAGATGCTACATGTTAAGACGTATACGCCACAACAATTCTTTTCGAGATACAACGTGTAGTTTTGGAGATACAAGCTAATTTTGTACTATGCGTTATTTCTTCTCGTAAAGAGTTTCCAATGCGTACGTATATGTCTTTACTCTGCAAAACTGTATTTCCTTATGAAGTGGTATTCTTACATATCCTTTCGAGAGAAAACTGTCCTGTGCCTTCTCTTTTGAGGCTACACACTTAGACATACACGCAACATGAAAGCTTTTCGACTTACAACGTGTTGTTTAGGAAAAACAAGATAATTTCGCACGATGCGGGATTTCCTTAAAACGTGATTTTCTGAAAAATTTTGACGAAAGAAAATTCTCCTTTTGGTTCTCTTTAGATGCTACATGTTAAGACGTACACGCCACAACAATTCTTTTCGAGATACAACGTGTAGTTTTGGAGATACAAGCTAATTTTGTACTATGCGTTATTTCTTCTCGTAAAGAGTTTCCAATTCGTACGTATATGTCTTTACTCTGCAAAACTGTATTTCCTTATGAAGTGGTATTCTTCCATATCCTTTCGAGAGAAAACTGTCCTGTGCCTTCTCTTTTGAGGCTACACACTTAGACATACACGCAACATGAAAGCTTTTCGACTTACAACGTGTTGTTTAGGAAAAACAAGATAATTTCGCACGATGCGGGATTTCCTTAAAACGTGATTTTCTGAAAAATTTTGACGAAAGAAAATTCTCCTTTTGGTTCTCTTTAGATGCTACATGTTAAGACGTACACGCCACAACAATTCTTTTCGAGATACAACGTGTAGTTTTGGAGATACAAGCTAATTTTGTACTATGCGTTATTTCTTCTCGTAAAGAGTTTCCAATGCGTACGTATATGTCTTTACTCTGCAAAACTGTATTTCCTTATGAAGTGGTATTCTTACATATCCTTTCGAGAGAAAACTGTCCTGTGCCTTCTCTTTTGAGGCTACACACTTAGACATACACGCAACATGAAAGCTTTTCGACTTACAACGTGTTGTTTAGGAAAAACAAGATAATTTCGCACGATGCGGGATTTCCTTAAAACGTGATTTTCTGAAAAATTTTGACGAAAGAAAATTCTCCTTTTGGTTCTCTTTAGATGCTACATGTTAAGACGTACACGCCACAACAATTCTTTTCGAGATACAACGTGTAGTTTTGGAGATACAAGCTAATTTTGTACTATGCGTTATTTCTTCTCGTAAAGAGTTTCCAATGCGTACGTATATGTCTTTACTCTGCAAAACTGTATTTCCTTATGAAGTGGTATTCTTCCATATCCTTTCGAGAGAAAACTGTCCTGTGCCTTCTCTTTTGAGGCTACACACTTAGAAATACAGGCAACATGAAAGCTTTTCGACTTACAATGTGTTGTTTAGGAAAAACAAGATAATTTCACACGATGCGGGATTTCCTTAAAACGTGATTTTCTGAAAAATTTTGACGAAAGAAAATTCTCCTTTTGGTTCTCTTTAGATGCTACATGTTAAGACGTACACGCCACAACAATTCTTTTCGAGATACAACGTGTAGTTTTGGAGATACAAGCTAATTTTGTACTATGCGTTATTTCTTCTCGTAAAGAGTTTCCAATGCGTACGTATATGTCTTTACTCTGCAAAACTGTATTTCCTTATGAAGTGGTATTCTTACATATCCTTTCGAGAGAAAACTGTCCTGTGCCTTCTCTTTTGAGGCTACACACTTAGACATACACGCAACATGAAAGCTTTTCGACTTACAACGTGTTGTTTAGGAAAAACAAGATAATTTCGCACGATGCGGGATTTCCTTAAAACGTGATTTTCTGAAAAATTTTGACGAAAGAAAATTCTCCTTTTGGTTCTCTTTAGATGCTACATGTTAAGACGTACACGCCACAACAATTCTTTTCGAGATACAACGTGTAGTTTTGGAGATACAAGCTAATTTTGTACTATGCGTTATTTCTTCTCGTAAAGAGTTTCCAATTCGTACGTATATGTCTTTACTCTGCAAAACTGTATTTCCTTATGAAGTGGTATTCTTACATATCCTTTCGAGAGAAAACTGTCCTGTGCCTTCTCTTTTGAGGCTACACACTTAGACATACACGCAACATGAAAGCTTTTCGACTTACAACGTGTTGTTTAGGAAAAACAAGATAATTTCGCACGATGCGGGATTTCCTTAAAACGTGATTTTCTGAAAAATTTTGACGAAAGAAAATTCTCCTTTTGGTTCTCTTTAGATGCTACATGTTAAGACGTACACGCCACAACAATTCTTTTCGAGATACAACGTGTAGTTTTGGAGATACAAGCTAATTTTGTACTATGCGTTATTTCTTCTCGTAAAGAGTTTCCAATTCGTACGTATATGTCTTTACTCTGCAAAACTGTATTTCCTTATGAAGTGGTATTCTTACATATCCTTTCGAGAGAAAACTGTCCTGTGCCTTCTCTTTTGAGGCTACACACTTAGAGATACACGCAACATGAAAGCTTTTCGACTTACAACGTGTTGTTTAGGAAAAACAAGATAATTTCGCACGATGCGGGATTTCCTTAAAACGTGATTTTCTGAAAAATTTTGACGAAAGAAAATTCGCCTTTTGGTTCTCTTTAGATGCTACATGTTAAGACGTACACGCCACAACAATTCTTTTCGAGATACAACGTGTAGTTTTGGAGATACAAGCTAATTTTGTACTATGCGTTATTTCTTCTCGTAAAGAGTTTCCAATGCGTACGTATATGTCTTTACTCTGCAAAACTGTATTTCCTTATGAAGTGGTATTCTTCCATATCCTTTCGAGAGAAAACTGTCCTGTGCCTTCTCTTTTGAGGCTACACACTTAGACATACACGCAACATGAAAGCTTTTCGACTTACAACGTGTTGTTTAGGAAAAACAAGATAATTTCGCACGATGCGGGATTTCCTTAAAACGTGATTTTCTGAAAAATTTTGACGAAAGAAAATTCTCCTTTTGGTTCTCTTTAGATGCTACATGTTAAGACGTACACGCCACAACAATTCTTTTCGAGATACAACGTGTAGTTTTGGAGATACAAGCTAATTTTGTACTATGCGTTATTTCTTCTCGTAAAGAGTTTCCAATGCGTACGTATATGTCTTTACTCTGCAAAACTGTATTTCCTTATGAAGTGGTATTCTTCCATATCCTTTCGAGAGAAAACTGTCCTGTGCCTTCTCTTTTGAGGCTACACACTTAGAAATACAGGCAACATGAAAGCTTTTCGACTTACAATGTGTTGTTTAGGAAAAACAAGATAATTTCACACGATGCGGGATTTCCTTAAAACGTGATTTTCTGAAAAATTTTGACGAAAGAAAATTCTCCTTTTGGTTCTCTTTAGATGCTACATGTTAAGACGTACACGCCACAACAATTCTTTTCGAGATACAACGTGTAGTTTTGGAGATACAAGCTAATTTTGTACTATGCGTTATTTCTTCTCGTAAAGAGTTTCCAATGCGTACGTATATGTCTTTACTCTGCAAAACTGTATTTCCTTATGAAGTGGTATTCTTCCATATCCTTTCGAGAGAAAACTGTCCTGTGCCTTCTCTTTTGAGGCTACACACTTAGACATACACGCAACATGAAAGCTTTTCGACTTACAACGTGTTGTTTAGGAAAAACAAGATAATTTCGCACGATGCGGGATTTCCTTAAAACGTGATTTTCTGAAAAATTTTGACGAAAGAAAATTCTCCTTTTGGTTCTCTTTAGATGCTACATGTTAAGACGTACACGCCACAACAATTCTTTTCGAGATACAACGTGTAGTTTTGGAGATACAAGCTAATTTTGTACTATGCGTTATTTCTTCTCGTAAAGAGTTTCCAATGCGTACGTATATGTCTTTACTCTGCAAAACTGTATTTCCTTATGAAGTGGTATTCTTCCATATCCTTTCGAGAGAAAACTGTCCTGTGCCTTCTCTTTTGAGGCTACACACTTAGAAATACAGGCAACATGAAAGCTTTTCGACTTACAATGTGTTGTTTAGGAAAAACAAGATAATTTCACACGATGCGGGATTTCCTTAAAACGTGATTTTCTGAAAAATTTTGACGAAAGAAAATTCTCCTTTTGGTTCTCTTTAGATGCTACATGTTAAGACGTACACGCCACAACAATTCTTTTCGAGATACAACGTGTAGTTTTGGAGATACAAGCTAATTTTGTACTATGCGTTATTTCTTCTCGTAAAGAGTTTCCAATGCGTACGTATATGTCTTTACTCTGCAAAACTGTATTTCCTTATGAAGTGGTATTCTTACATATCCTTTCGAGAGAAAACTGTCCTGTGCCTTCTCTTTTGAGGCTACACACTTAGACATACACGCAACATGAAAGCTTTTCGACTTACAACGTGTTGTTTAGGAAAAACAAGATAATTTCGCACGATGCGGGATTTCCTTAAAACGTGATTTTCTGAAAAATTTTGACGAAAGAAAATTCTCCTTTTGGTTCTCTTTAGATGCTACATGTTAAGACGTACACGCCACAACAATTCTTTTCGAGATACAACGTGTAGTTTTGGAGATACAAGCTAATTTTGTACTATGCGTTATTTCTTCTCGTAAAGAGTTTCCAATGCGTACGTATATGTCTTTACTCTGCAAAACTGTATTTCCTTATGAAGTGGTATTCTTACATATCCTTTCGAGAGAAAACTGTCCTGTGCCTTCTCTTTTGAGGCTACACACTTAGACATACACGCAACATGAAAGCTTTTCGACTTACAACGTGTTGTTTAGGAAAAACAAGATAATTTCGCACGATGCGGGATTTCCTTAAAACGTGATTTTCTGAAAAATTTTGACGAAAGAAAATTCTCCTTTTGGTTCTCTTTAGATGCTACATGTTAAGACGTACACGCCACAACAATTCTTTTCGAGATACAACGTGTAGTTTTGGAGATACAAGCTAATTTTGTACTATGCGTTATTTCTTCTCGTAAAGAGTTTCCAATGCGTACGTATATGTCTTTACTCTGCAAAACTGTATTTCCTTATGAAGTGGTATTCTTCCATATCCTTTCGAGAGAAAACTGTCCTGTGCCTTCTCTTTTGAGGCTACACACTTAGACATACACGCAACATGAAAGCTTTTCGACTTACAACGTGTTGTTTAGGAAAAACAAGATAATTTCGCACGATGCGGGATTTCCTTAAAACGTGATTTTCTGAAAAATTTTGACGAAAGAAAATTCTCCTTTTGGTTCTCTTTAGATGCTACATGTTAAGACGTACACGCCACAACAATTCTTTTCGAGATACAACGTGTAGTTTTGGAGATACAAGCTAATTTTGTACTATGCGTTATTTCTTCTCGTAAAGAGTTTCCAATGCGTACGTATATGTCTTTACTCTGCAAAACTGTATTTCCTTATGAAGTGGTTTTCTTCCATATCCTTTCGAGAGAAAACTGTCCTGTGCCTTCTCTTTTGAGGCTACACACTTAGAAATACAGGCAACATGAAAGCTTTTCGACTTACAATGTGTTGTTTAGGAAAAACAAGATAATTTCACACGATGCGGGATTTCCTTAAAACGTGATTTTCTGAAAAATTTTGACGAAAGAAAATTCTCCTTTTGGTTCTCTTTAGATGCTACATGTTAAGACGTACACGCCACAACAATTCTTTTCGAGATACAACGTGTAGTTTTGGAGATACAAGCTAATTTTGTACTATGCGTTATTTCTTCTCGTAAAGAGTTTCCAATGCGTACGTATATGTCTTTACTCTGCAAAACTGTATTTCCTTATGAAGTGGTATTCTTACATATCCTTTCGAGAGAAAACTGTCCTGTGCCTTCTCTTTTGAGGCTACACACTTAGACATACACGCAACATGAAAGCTTTTCGACTTACAACGTGTTGTTTAGGAAAAACAAGATAATTTCGCACGATGCGGGATTTCCTTAAAACGTGATTTTCTGAAAAATTTTGACGAAAGAAAATTCTCCTTTTGGTTCTCTTTAGATGCTACATGTTAAGACGTACACGCCACAACAATTCTTTTCGAGATACAACGTGTAGTTTTGGAGATACAAGCTAATTTTGTACTATGCGTTATTTCTTCTCGTAAAGAGTTTCCAATGCGTACGTATATGTCTTTACTCTGCAAAACTGTATTTCCTTATGAAGTGGTATTCTTCCATATCCTTTCGAGAGAAAACTGTCCTGTGCCTTCTCTTTTGAGGCTACACACTTAGACATACACGCAACATGAAAGCTTTTCGACTTACAACGTGTTGTTTAGGAAAAACAAGATAATTTCGCACGATGCGGGATTTCCTTAAAACGTGATTTTCTGAAAAATTTTGACGAAAGAAAATTCTCCTTTTGGTTCTCTTTAGATGCTACATGTTAAGACGTACACGCCACAACAATTCTTTTCGAGATACAACGTGTAGTTTTGGAGATACAAGCTAATTTTGTACTATGCGTTATTTCTTCTCGTAAAGAGTTTCCAATGCGTACGTATATGTCTTTACTCTGCAAAACTGTATTTCCTTATGAAGTGGTATTCTTCCATATCCTTTCGAGAGAAAACTGTCCTGTGCCTTCTCTTTTGAGGCTACACACTTAGACATACACGCAACATGAAAGCTTTTCGACTTACAATGTGTTGTTTAGGAAAAACAAGATAATTTCGCACGATGCGGGATTTCCTTAAAACGTGATTTTCTGAAAAATTTTGACGAAAGAAAATTCTCCTTTTGGTTCTCTTTAGATGCTACATGTTAAGACGTACACGCCACAACAATTCTTTTCGAGATACAACGTGTAGTTTTGGAGATACAAGCTAATTTTGTACTATGCGTTATTTCTTCTCGTAAAGAGTTTCCAATGCGTACGTATATGTCTTTACTCTGCAAAACTGTATTTCCTTATGAAGTGGTATTCTTACATATCCTTTCGAGAGAAAACTGTCCTGTGCCTTCTCTTTTGAGGCTACACACTTAGACATACACGCAACATGAAAGCTTTTCGACTTACAACGTGTTGTTTAGGAAAAACAAGATAATTTCGCACGATGCGGGATTTCCTTAAAACGTGATTTTCTGAAAAATTTTGACGAAAGAAAATTCTCCTTTTAGTTCTCTTTAGATGCTACATGTTAAGACGTACACGCCACAACAATTCTTTTCGAGATACAACGTGTAGTTTTGGAGATACAAGCTAATTTTGTACTATGCGTTATTTCTTCTCGTAAAGAGTTTCCAATGCGTACGTATATGTTTTTACTCTGCAAAACTGTATTTCCTTATGAAGTGGTATTCTTCCATATCCTTCGAGAGAAAACTGTCCTGTGCCTTCTCTTTTGAGGCTACACACTTAGATATACACGCAACATGAAAGCTTTTCGACTTACAACGTGTTGTTTAGGAAAAACAAGATAATTTCGCACGATGCGGGATTTCCTTAAAACGTGATTTTCTGAAAAATTTTGACGAAAGAAAATTCTCCTTTTGGTTCTCTTTAGATGCTACATGTTAAGACGTACACGCCACAACAATTCTTTTCGAGATACAACGTGTAGTTTTGGAGATACAAGCTAATTTTGTACTATGCGTTATTTCTTCTCGTAAAGAGTTTCCAATGCGTACGTATATGTCTTTATTCTGCAAAACTGTATTTCCTTATGAAGTGGTATTCTTACATATCCTTTCGAGAGAAAACTGTCCTGTGCCTTCTCTTTTGAGGCTACACACTTAGACATACACGCAACATGAAAGCTTTTCGACTTACAACGTGTTGTTTAGGAAAAACAAGATAATTTCGCACGATGCGGGATTTCCTTAAAACGTGATTTTCTGAAAAATTTTGACGAAAGAAAATTCTCCTTTTGGTTCTCTTTAGATGCTACATGTTAAGACGTACACGCCACAACAATTCTTTTCGAGATACAACGTGTAGTTTTGGAGATACAAGCTAATTTTGTACTATGCGATATTTCTTCTCGTAAAGAGTTTCCAATGCGTACGTATATGTCTTTACTCTGCAAAACTGTATTTCCTTATGAAGTGGTATTCTTACATATCCTTTCGAGAGAAAACTGTCCTGTGCCTTCTCTTTTGAGGCTACACACTTAGACATACACGCAACATGAAAGCTTTTCGACTTACAACGTGTTGTTTAGGAAAAACAAGATAATTTCGCACGATGCGGGATTTCCTTAAAACGTGATTTTCTGAAAAATTTTGACGAAAGAAAATTCTCCTTTTGGTTCTCTTTAGATGCTACATGTTAAGACGTACACGCCACAACAATTCTTTTCGAGATACAACGTGTAGTTTTGGAGATACAAGCTAATTTTGTACTATGCGTTATTTCTTCTCGTAAAGAGTTTCCAATGCGTACGTATATGTCTTTACTCTGCAAAACTGTATTTCCTTATGAAGTGGTATTCTTCCATATCCTTTCGAGAGAAAACTGTCCTGTGCCTTCTCTTTTGAGGCTACACACTTAGACATACACGCAACATGAAAGCTTTTCGACTTACAACGTGTTGTTTAGGAAAAACAAGATAATTTCGCACGATGCGGGATTTCCTTAAAACGTGATTTTCTGAAAAATTTTGACGAAAGAAAATTCTCCTTTTGGTTCTCTTTAGATGCTACATGTTAAGACGTACACGCCACAACAATTCTTTTCGAGATACAACGTGTAGTTTTGGAGATACAAGCTAATTTTGTACTATGCGTTATTTCTTCTCGTAAAGAGTTTCCAATGCGTACGTATATGTCTTTACTCTGCAAAACTGTATTTCCTTATGAAGTGGTATTCTTCCATATCCTTTCGAGAGAAAACTGTCCTGTGCCTTCTCTTTTGAGGCTACACACTTAGACATACACGCAACATGAAAGCTTTTCGACTTACAACGTGTTGTTTAGGAAAAACAAGATAATTTCGCACGATGCGGGATTTCCTTAAAACGTGATTTTCTGAAAAATTTTGACGAAAGAAAATTCTCCTTTTGGTTCTCTTTAGATGCTACATGTTAAGACGTACACGCCACAACAATTCTTTTCGAGATACAACGTGTAGTTTTGGAGATACAAGCTAATTTTGTACTATGCGTTATTTCTTCTCGTAAAGAGTTTCCAATGCGTACGTATATGTCTTTACTCTGCAAAACTGTATTTCCTTATGAAGTGGTATTCTTCCATATCCTTTCGAGAGAAAACTGTCCTGTGCCTTCTCTTTTGAGGCTACACACTTAGACATACACGCAACATGAAAGCTTTTCGACTTACAACGTGTTGTTTAGGAAAAACAAGATAATTTCGCACGATGCGGGATTTCCTTAAAACGTGATTTTCTGAAAAATTTTGACGAAAGAAAATTCTCCTTTTGGTTCTCTTTAGATGCTACATGTTAGGACGTACACGCCACAACAATTCTTTTCGAGATACAACGTGTAGTTTTGGAGATACAAGCTAATTTTGTACTATGCGTTATTTCTTCTCGTAAAGAGCTTCCAATGCGTACGTATATGTCTTTACTCTGCAAAACTGTATTTCCTTATGAAGTGGTATTCTTCCATATCCTTTCGAGAGAAAACTGTCCTGTGCCTTCTCTTTTGAGGCTACACACTTAGACATACACGCAACATGAAAGCTTTTCGACTTACAACGTGTTGTTTAGGAAAAACAAGATAATTTCGCACGATGCGGGATTTCCTTAAAACGTGATTTTCTGAAAAATTTTGACGAAAGAAAATTCTCCTTTTGGTTCTCTTTAGATGCTACATGTTAAGACGTACACGCCACAACAATTCTTTTCGAGATACAACGTGTAGTTTTGGAGATACAAGCTAATTTTGTACTATGCGTTATTTCTTCTCGTAAAGAGTTTCCAATGCGTACGTATATGTCTTTACTCTGCAAAACTGTATTTCCTTATGAAGTGGTATTCTTCCATATCCTTTCGAGAGGAAACTGTCCTGTGCCTTCTCTTTTGAGGCTACACACTTAGACATACACGCAACATGAAAGCTTTTCGACTTACAACGTGTTGTTTAGGAAAAACAAGATAATTTCGCACGATGCGGGATTTCCTTAAAACGTGATTTTCTGAAAAATTTTGACGAAAGAAAATTCTCCTTTTGGTTCTCTTTAGATGCTACATGTTAAGACGTACACGCCACAACAATTCTTTTCGAGATACAACGTGTAGTTTTGGAGATACAAGCTAATTTTGTACTATGCGTTATTTCTTCTCGTAAAGAGTTTCCAATGCGTACGTATATGTCTTTACTCTGCAAAACTGTATTTCCTTATGAAGTGGTATTCTTCCATATCCTTTCGAGAGAAAACTGTCCTGTGCCTTCTCTTTTGAGGCTACACACTTAGACATACACGCAACATGAAAGCTTTTCGACTTACAACGTGTTGTTTAGGAAAAACAAGATAATTTCGCACGATGCGGGATTTCCTTAAAACGTGATTTTCTGAAAAATTTTGACGAAAGAAAATTCTCCTTTTGGTTCTCTTTAGATGCTACATGTTAAGACGTACACGCCACAACAATTCTTTTCGAGATACAACGTGTAGTTTTGGAGATACAAGCTAATTTTGTACTATGCGTTATTTCTTCTCGTAAAGAGTTTCCAATGCGTACGTATATGTCTTTACTCTGCAAAACTGTATTTCCTTATGAAGTGGTATTCTTCCATATCCTTTCGAGAGAAAACTGTCCTGTGCCTTCTCTTTTGAGGCTACACACTTAGACATACACGCAACATGAAAGCTTTTCGACTTACAACGTGTTGTTTAGGAAAAACAAGATAATTTCGCACGATGCGGGATTTCCTTAAAACGTGATTTTCTGAAAAATTTTGACGAAAGAAAATTCTCCTTTTGGTTCTCTTTAGATGCTACATGTTAAGACGTACACGCCACAACAATTCTTTTCGAGATACAACGTGTAGTTTTGGAGATACAAGCTAATTTTGTACTATGCGTTATTTCTTCTCGTAAAGAGTTTCCAATGCGTACGTATATGTCTTTACTCTGCAAAACTGTATTTCCTTATGAAGTGGTATTCTTCCATATCCTTTCGAGAGAAAACTGTCCTGTGCCTTCTCTTTTGAGGCTACACACTTAGACATACACGCAACATGAAAGCTTTTCGACTTACAACGTGTTGTTTAGGAAAAACAAGATAATTTCGCACGATGCGGGATTTCCTTAAAACGTGATTTTCTGAAAAATTTTGACGAAAGAAAATTCTCCTTTTGGTTCTCTTTAGATGCTACATGTTAGGACGTACACGCCACAACAATTCTTTTCGAGATACAACGTGTAGTTTTGGAGATACAAGCTAATTTTGTACTATGCGTTATTTCTTCTCGTAAAGAGCTTCCAATGCGTACGTATATGTCTTTACTCTGCAAAACTGTATTTCCTTATGAAGTGGTATTCTTCCATATCCTTTCGAGAGAAAACTGTCCTGTGCCTTCTCTTTTGAGGCTACACACTTAGACATACACGCAACATGAAAGCTTTTCGACTTACAACGTGTTGTTTAGGAAAAACAAGATAATTTCGCACGATGCGGGATTTCCTTAAAACGTGATTTTCTGAAAAATTTTGACGAAAGAAAATTCTCCTTTTGGTTCTCTTTAGATGCTACATGTTAAGACGTACACGCCACAACAATTCTTTTCGAGATACAACGTGTAGTTTTGGAGATACAAGCTAATTTTGTACTATGCGTTATTTCTTCTCGTAAAGAGTTTCCAATGCGTACGTATATGTCTTTACTCTGCAAAACTGTATTTCCTTATGAAGTGGTATTCTTCCATATCCTTTCGAGAGGAAACTGTCCTGTGCCTTCTCTTTTGAGGCTACACACTTAGACATACACGCAACATGAAAGCTTTTCGACTTACAACGTGTTGTTTAGGAAAAACAAGATAATTTCGCACGATGCGGGATTTCCTTAAAACGTGATTTTCTGAAAAATTTTGACGAAAGAAAATTCTCCTATTGGTTCTCTTTAGATGCTACATGTTAAGACGTACACGCCACAACAATTCTTTTCGAGATACAACGTGTAGTTTTGGAGATACAAGCTAATTTTGTACTATGCGTTATTTCTTCTCGTAAAGAGTTTCCAATGCGTACGTATATGTCTTTACTCTGCAAAACTGTATTTCCTTATGAAGTGGTATTCTTACATATCCTTTCGAGAGAAAACTGTCCTGTGCCTTCTCTTTTGAGGCTACACACTTAGACATACACGCAACATGAAAGCTTTTCGACTTACAACGTGTTGTTTAGGAAAAACAAGATAATTTCGCACGATGCGGGATTTCCTTAAAACGTGATTTTCTGAAAAATTTTGACGAAAGAAAATTCTCCTTTTGGTTCTCTTTAGATGCTACATGTTAAGACGTACACGCCACAACAATTCTTTTCGAGATACAACGTGTAGTTTTGGAGATACAAGCTAATTTTGTACTATGCGTTATTTCTTCTCGTAAAGAGTTTCCAATGCGTACGTATATGTCTTTACTCTGCAAAACTGTATTTCCTTATGAAGTGGTATTCTTCCATATCCTTTCGAGAGAAAACTGTCCTGTGCCTTCTCTTTTGAGGCTACACACTTAGACATACACGCAACATGAAAGCTTTTCGACTTACAACGTGTTGTTTAGGAAAAACAAGATAATTTCGCACGATGCGGGATTTCCTTAAAACGTGATTTTCTGAAAAATTTTGACGAAAGAAAATTCTCCTTTTGGTTCTCTTTAGATGCTACATGTTAGGACGTACACGCCACAACAATTCTTTTCGAGATACAACGTGTAGTTTTGGAGATACAAGCTAATTTTGTACTATGCGTTATTTCTTCTCGTAAAGAGCTTCCAATGCGTACGTATATGTCTTTACTCTGCAAAACTGTATTTCCTTATGAAGTGGTATTCTTCCATATCCTTTCGAGAGAAAACTGTCCTGTGCCTTCTCTTTTGAGGCTACACACTTAGACATACACGCAACATGAAAGCTTTTCGACTTACAACGTGTTGTTTAGGAAAAACAAGATAATTTCGCACGATGCGGGATTTCCTTAAAACGTGATTTTCTGAAAAATTTTGACGAAAGAAAATTCTCCTTTTGGTTCTCTTTAGATGCTACATGTTAAGACGTACACGCCACAACAATTCTTTTCGAGATACAACGTGTAGTTTTGGAGATACAAGCTAATTTTGTACTATGCGTTATTTCTTCTCGTAAAGAGTTTCCAATGCGTACGTATATGTCTTTACTCTGCAAAACTGTATTTCCTTATGAAGTGGTATTCTTCCATATCCTTTCGAGAGGAAACTGTCCTGTGCCTTCTCTTTTGAGGCTACACACTTAGACATACACGCAACATGAAAGCTTTTCGACTTACAACATGTTGTTTAGGAAAAACAAGATAATTTCGCACGATGCGGGATTTCCTTAAAACGTGATTTTCTGAAAAATTTTGACGAAAGAAAATTCTCCTTTTGGTTCTCTTTAGATGCTACATGTTAAGACGTACACGCCACAACAATTCTTTTCGAGATACAACGTGTAGTTTTGGAGATACAAGCTAATTTTGTACTATGCGTTATTTCTTCTCGTAAAGAGTTTCCAATGCGTACGTATATGTCTTTTCTCTGCAAAACTGTATTTCCTTATGAAGTGGTATTCTTACATATCCTTTCGAGAGAAAACTGTCCTGTGCCTTCTCTTTTGAGGCTACACACTTAGACATACACGCAACATGAAAGCTTTTCGACTTACAACGTGTTGTTTAGGAAAAACAAGATAATTTCGCACGATGCGGGATTTCCTTAAAACGTGATTTTCTGAAAAATTTTGACGAAAGAAAATTCTCCTTTTGGTTCTCTTTAGATGCTACATGTTAAGACGTACACGCCACAACAATTCTTTTCGAGATACAACGTGTAGTTTTGGAGATACAAGCTAATTTTGTACTATGCGTTATTTCTTCTCGTAAAGAGTTTCCAATGCGTACGTATATGTCTTTACTCTGCAAAACTGTATTTCCTTATGAAGTGGTATTCTTCCATATCCTTTCGAGAGAAAACTGTCCTGTGCCTTCTCTTTTGAGGCTACACACTTAGACATACACGCAACATGAAAGCTTTTCGACTTACAACGTGTTGTTTAGGAAAAACAAGATAATTTCGCACGATGCGGGATTTCCTTAAAACGTGATTTTCTGAAAAATTTTGACGAAAGAAAATTCTCCTTTTGGTTCTCTTTAGATGCTACATGTTAGGACGTACACGCCACAACAATTCTTTTCGAGATACAACGTGTAGTTTTGGAGATACAAGCTAATTTTGTACTATGCGTTATTTCTTCTCGTAAAGAGTTTCCAATGCGTACGTATATGTCTTTACTCTGCAAAACTGTATTTCCTTATGAAGTGGTATTCTTACATATCCTTTCGAGAGAAAACTGTCCTGTGCCTTCTCTTTTGAGGCTACACACTTAGACATACACGCAACATGAAAGCTTTTCGACTTACAACGTGTTGTTTAGGAAAAACAAGATAATTTCGCACGATGCGGGATTTCCTTAAAACGTGATTTTCTGAAAAATTTTGACGAAAGAAAATTCTCCTTTTGGTTCTCTTTAGATGCTACATGTTAAGACGTACACGCCACAACAATTCTTTTCGAGATACAACGTGTAGTTTTGGAGATACAAGCTAATTTTGTACTATGCGTTATTTCTTCTCGTAAAGAGTTTCCAATGCGTACGTATATGTCTTTACTCTGCAAAACTGTATTTCCTTATGAAGTGGTATTCTTCCATATCCTTTCGAGAGGAAACTGTCCTGTGCCTTCTCTTTTGAGGCTACACACTTAGACATACACGCAACATGAAAGCTTTTCGACTTACAACGTGTTGTTTAGGAAAAACAAGATAATTTCGCACGATGCGGGATTTCCTTAAAACGTGATTTTCTGAAAAATTTTGACGAAAGAAAATTCTCCTATTGGTTCTCTTTAGATGCTACATGTTAAGACGTACACGCCACAACAATTCTTTTCGAGATACAACGTGTAGTTTTGGAGATACAAGCTAATTTTGTACTATGCGTTATTTCTTCTCGTAAAGAGTTTCCAATGCGTACGTATATGTCTTTACTCTGCAAAACTGTATTTCCTTATGAAGTGGTATTCTTACATATCCTTTCGAGAGAAAACTGTCCTGTGCCTTCTCTTTTGAGGCTACACACTTAGACATACACGCAACATGAAAGCTTTTCGACTTACAACGTGTTGTTTAGGAAAAACAAGATAATTTCGCACGATGCGGGATTTCCTTAAAACGTGCTTTTCTGAAAAATTTTGACGAAAGAAAATTCTCCTTTTGGTTCTCTTTAGATGCTACATGTTAAGACGTACACGCCACAACAATTCTTTTCGAGATACAACGTGTAGTTTTGGAGATACAAGCTAATTTTGTACTATGCGTTATTTCTTCTCGTAAAGAGTTTCCAATGCGTACGTATATGTCTTTACTCTGCAAAACTGTATTTCCTTATGAAGTGGTATTCTTCCATATCCTTTCGAGAGAAAACTGTCCTGTGCCTTCTCTTTTGAGGCTACACACTTAGACATACACGCAACATGAAAGCTTTTCGACTTACAACGTGTTGTTTAGGAAAAACAAGATAATTTCGCACGATGCGGGATTTCCTTAAAACGTGATTTTCTGAAAAATTTTGACGAAAGAAAATTCTCCTTTTGGTTCTCTTTAGATGCTACATGTTAGGACGTACACGCCACAACAATTCTTTTCGAGATACAACGTGTAGTTTTGGAGATACAAGCTAATTTTGTACTATGCGTTATTTCTTCTCGTAAAGAGCTTCCAATGCGTACGTATATGTCTTTACTCTGCAAAACTGTATTTCCTTATGAAGTGGTATTCTTCCATATCCTTTCGAGAGAAAACTGTCCTGTGCCTTCTCTTTTGAGGCTACACACTTAGACATACACGCAACATGAAAGCTTTTCGACTTACAACGTGTTGTTTAGGAAAAACAAGATAATTTCGCACGATGCGGGATTTCCTTAAAACGTGATTTTCTGAAAAATTTTGACGAAAGGAAATTCTCCTTTTGGTTCTCTTTAGATGCTACATGTTAAGACGTACACGCCACAACAATTCTTTTCGAGATACAACGTGTAGTTTTGGAGATACAAGCTAATTTTGTACTATGCGTTATTTCTTCTCGTAAAGAGTTTCCAATGCGTACGTATATGTCTTTACTCTGCAAAACTGTATTTCCTTATGAAGTGGTATTCTTCCATATCCTTTCGAGAGGAAACTGTCCTGTGCCTTCTCTTTTGAGGCTACACACTTAGACATACACGCAACATGAAAGCTTTTCGACTTACAACGTGTTGTTTAGGAAAAACAAGATAATTTCGCACGATGCGGGATTTCCTTAAAACGTGATTTTCTGAAAAATTTTGACGAAAGAAAATTCTCCTTTTGGTTCTCTTTAGATGCTACATGTTAAGACGTACACGCCACAACAATTCTTTTCGAGATACAACGTGTAGTTTTGGAGATACAAGCTAATTTTGTACTATGCGTTATTTCTTCTCGTAAAGAGTTTCCAATGCGTACGTATATGTCTTTTCTCTGCAAAACTGTATTTCCTTATGAAGTGGTATTCTTACATATCCTTTCGAGAGAAAACTGTCCTGTGCCTTCTCTTTTGAGGCTACACACTTAGACATACACGCAACATGAAAGCTTTTCGACTTACAACGTGTTGTTTAGGAAAAACAAGATAATTTCGCACGATGCGGGATTTCCTTAAAACGTGATTTCTGAAAAATTTTGACGAAAGAAAATTCTCCTTTTGGTTCTCTTTAGATGCTACATGTTAAGACGTACACGCCACAACAATTCTTTTCGAGATACAACGTGTAGTTTTGGAGATACAAGCTAATTTTGTACTATGCGTTATTTCTTCTCGTAAAGAGTTTCCAATGCGTACGTATATGTCTTTACTCTGCAAAACTGTATTTCCTTATGAAGTGGTATTCTTACATATCCTTTCGAGAGAAAACTGTCCTGTGCCTTCTCTTTTGAGGCTACACACTTAGACATACACGCAACATGAAAGCTTTTCGACTTACAACGTGTTGTTTAGGAAAAACAAGATAATTTCCCACGATGCGGGATTTCCTTAAAACGTGATTTTCTGAAAAATTTTGACGAAAGAAAATTCTCCTTTTGGTTCTCTTTAGATGCTACATGTTAAGACGTACACGCCACAACAATTCTTTCGAGATACAACGTGTAGTTTTGGAGATACAAGCTAATTTTGTACTATGCGTTATTTCTTCTCGTAAAGAGTTTCCAATGCGTACGTATATGTCTTTACTCTGCAAAACTGTATTTCCTTATGAAGTGGTATTCTTACATATCCTTTCGAGAGAAAACTGTCCTGTGCCTTCTCTTTTGAGGCTACACACTTAGACATACACGCAACATGAAAGCTTTTCGACTTACAACGTGTTGTTTAGGAAAAACAAGATAATTTCGCACGATGCGGGATTTCCTTAAAACGTGATTTTCTGAAAAATTTTGACGAAAGAAAATTCTCCTTTTGGTTCTCTTTAGATGCTACATGTTAAGACGTACACGCCACAACAATTCTTTTCGAGATACAACGTGTAGTTTTGGAGATACAAGCTAATTTTGTACTATGCGTTATTTCTTCTCGTAAAGAGTTTCCAATGCGTACGTATATGTCTTTACTCTGCAAAACTGTATTTCCTTATGAAGTGGTATTCTTCCATATCCTTTCGAGAGGAAACTGTCCTGTGCCTTCTCTTTTGAGGCTACACACTTAGACATACACGCAACATGAAAGCTTTTCGACTTACAACGTGTTGTTTAGGAAAAACAAGATAATTTCGCACGATGCGGGATTTCCTTAAAACGTGATTTTCTGAAAAATTTTGACGAAAGAAAATTCTCCTATTGGTTCTCTTTAGATGCTACATGTTAAGACGTACACGCCACAACAATTCTTTTCGAGATACAACGTGTAGTTTTGGAGATACAAGCTAATTTTGTACTATGCGTTATTTCTTCTCGTAAAGAGTTTCCAATGCGTACGTATATGTCTTTACTCTGCAAAACTGTATTTCCTTATGAAGTGGTATTCTTACATATCCTTTCGAGAGAAAACTGTCCTGTGCCTTCTCTTTTGAGGCTACACACTTAGACATACACGCAACATGAAAGCTTTTCGACTTACAACGTGTTGTTTAGGAAAAACAAGATAATTTCGCACGATGCGGGATTTCCTTAAAACGTGATTTTCTGAAAAATTTTGACGAAAGAAAATTCTCCTTTTGGTTCTCTTTAGATGCTACATGTTAAGACGTACACGCCACAACAATTCTTTTCGAGATACAACGTGTAGTTTTGGAGATACAAGCTAATTTTGTACTATGCGTTATTTCTTTTCGTAAAGAGTTTCCAATGCGTACGTATATGTCTTTACTCTGCAAAACTGTATTTCCTTATGAAGTGGTATTCTTCCATATCCTTTCGAGAGAAAACTGTCCTGTGCCTTCTCTTTTGAGGCTACACACTTAGACATACACGCAACATGAAAGCTTTTCGACTTACAACGTGTTGTTTAGGAAAAACAAGATAATTTCGCACGATGCGGGATTTCCTTAAAACGTGATTTTCTGAAAAATTTTGACGAAAGAAAATTCTCCTTTTGGTTCTCTTTAGATGCTACATGTTAGGACGTACACGCCACAACAATTCTTTTCGAGATACAACGTGTAGTTTTGGAGATACAAGCTAATTTTGTACTATGCGTTATTTCTTCTCGTAAAGAGCTTCCAATGCGTACGTATATGTCTTTACTCTGCAAAACTGTATTTCCTTATGAAGTGGTATTCTTCCATATCCTTTCGAGAGAAAACTGTCCTGTGCCTTCTCTTTTGAGGCTACACACTTAGACATACACGCAACATGAAAGCTTTTCGACTTACAACGTGTTGTTTAGGAAAAACAAGATAATTTCGCACGATGCGGGATTTCCTTAAAACGTGATTTTCTGAAAAATTTTGACGAAAGAAAATTCTCCTTTTGGTTCTCTTTAGATGCTACATGTTAAGACGTACACGCCACAACAATTCTTTTCGAGATACAACGTGTAGTTTTGGAGATACAAGCTAATTTTGTACTATGCGTTATTTCTTCTCGTAAAGAGTTTCCAATGCGTACGTATATGTCTTTTCTCTGCAAAACTGTATTTCCTTATGAAGTGGTATTCTTACATATCCTTTCGAGAGAAAACTGTCCTGTGCCTTCTCTTTTGAGGCTACACACTTAGACATACACGCAACATGAAAGCTTTTCGACTTACAACGTGTTGTTTAGGAAAAACAAGATAATTTCGCACGATGCGGGATTTCCTTAAAACGTGATTTTCTGAAAAATTTTGACGAAAGAAAATTCTCCTTTTGGTTCTCTTTAGATGCTACATGTTAAGACGTACACGCCACAACAATTCTTTTCGAGATACAACGTGTAGTTTTGGAGATACAAGCTAATTTTGTACTATGCGTTATTTCTTCTCGTAAAGAGTTTCCAATGCGTACGTATATGTCTTTACTCTGCAAAACTGTATTTCCTTATGAAGTGGTATTCTTCCATATCCTTTCGAGAGAAAACTGTCCTGTGCCTTCTCTTTTGAGGCTACACACTTAGACATACACGCAACATGAAAGCTTTTCGACTTACAACGTGTTGTTTAGGAAAAACAAGATAATTTCGCACGATGCGGGATTTCCTTAAAACGTGATTTTCTGAAAAATTTTGACGAAAGAAAATTCTCCTTTTGGTTCTCTTTAGATGCTACATGTTAGGACGTACACGCCACAAACAATTCTTTTCGAGATACAACATGTAGTTTTGGAGATACAAGCTAATTTTGTACTATGCGTTATTTCTTCTCGTAAAGAGCTTCCAATGCGTACGTATATGTCTTTACTCTGCAAAACTGTATTTCCTTATGAAGTGGTATTCTTCCATATCCTTTCGAGAGAAAACTGTCCTGTGCCTTCTCTTTTGAGGCTACACACTTAGACATACACGCAACATGAAAGCTTTTCGACTTACAACGTGTTGTTTAGGAAAAACAAGATAATTTCGCACGATGCGGGATTTCCTTAAAACGTGATTTTTCTGAAAAATTTTGACGAAAGAAAATTCTCCTTTTGGTTCTCTTTAGATGCTACATGTTAAGACGTACACGCCACAACAATTCTTTTCGAGATACAACGTGTAGTTTTGGAGATACAAGCTAATTTTGTACTATGCGTTATTTCTTCTCGTAAAGAGTTTCCAATGCGTACGTATATGTCTTTACTCTGCAAAACTGTATTTCCTTATGAAGTGGTATTCTTCCATATCCTTTCGAGAGGAAACTGTCCTGTGCCTTCTCTTTTGAGGCTACACACTTAGACATACACGCAACATGAAAGCTTTTCGACTTACAACGTGTTGTTTAGGAAAAACAAGATAATTTCGCACGATGCGGGATTTCCTAAAACGTGATTTTCTGAAAAATTTTGACGAAAGAAAATTCTCCTATTGGTTCTCTTTAGATGCTACATGTTAAGACGTACACGCCACAACAATTCTTTTCGAGATACAACGTGTAGTTTTGGAGATACAAGCTAATTTTGTACTGTGCGTTATTTCTTCTCGTAAAGAGTTTCCAATGCGTACGTATATGTCTTTACTCTGCAAAACTGTATTTCCTTATGAAGTGGTATTCTTACATATCCTTTCGAGAGAAAACTGTCCTGTGCCTTCTCTTTTGAGGCTACACACTTAGACATACACGCAACATGAAAGCTTTTCGACTTACAACGTGTTGTTTAGGAAAAACAAGATAATTTCGCACGATGCGGGATTTCCTTAAAACGTGATTTTCTGAAAAATTTTGACGAAAGAAAATTCTCCTTTTGGTTCTCTTTAGATGCTACATGTTAAGACGTACACGCCACAACAATTCTTTTCGAGATACAACGTGTAGTTTTGGAGATACAAGCTAATTTTGTACTATGCGTTATTTCTTCTCGTAAAGAGTTTCCAATGCGTACGTATATGTCTTTACTCTGCAAAACTGTATTTCCTTATGAAGTGGTATTCTTCCATATCCTTTCGAGAGAAAACTGTCCTGTGCCTTCTCTTTTGAGGCTACACACTTAGACATACACGCAACATGAAAGCTTTTCGACTTACAACGTGTTGTTTAGGAAAAACAAGATAATTTCGCACGATGCGGGATTTCCTTAAAACGTGATTTTCTGAAAAATTTTGACGAAAGAAAATTCTCCTTTTGGTTCTCTTTAGATGCTACATGTTAGGACGTACACGCCACAACAATTCTTTTCGAGATACAACGTGTAGTTTTGGAGATACAAGCTAATTTTGTACTATGCGTTATTTCTTCTCGTAAAGAGCTTCCAATGCGTACGTATATGTCTTTACTCTGCAAAACTGTATTTCCTTATGAAGTGGTATTCTTCCATATCCTTTCGAGAGAAAACTGTCCTGTGCCTTCTCTTTTGAGGCTACACACTTAGACATACACGCAACATGAAAGCTTTTCGACTTACAACGTGTTGTTTAGGAAAAACAAGATAATTTCGCACGATGCGGGATTTCCTTAAAACGTGATTTTCTGAAAAATTTTGACGAAAGAAAATTCTCCTTTTGGTTCTCTTTAGATGCTACATGTTAAGACGTACACGCCACAACAATTCTTTTCGAGATACAACGTGTAGTTTTGGAGATACAAGCTAATTTTGTACTATGCGTTATTTCTTCTCGTAAAGAGTTTCCAATGCGTACGTATATGTCTTTACTCTGCAAAACTGTATTTCCTTATGAAGTGGTATTCTTCCATATCCTTTCGAGAGAAAACTGTCCTGTGCCTTCTCTTTTGAGGCTACACACTTAGACATACACGCAACATGAAAGCTTTTCGACTTACAACGTGTTGTTTAGGAAAAACAAGATAATTTCGCACGATGCGGGATTTCCTTAAAACGTGATTTTCTGAAAAATTTTGACGAAAGAAAATTCTCCTATTGGTTCTCTTTAGATGCTACATGTTAAGACGTACACGCCACAACAATTCTTTTCGAGATACAACGTGTAGTTTTGGAGATACAAGCTAATTTTGTACTATGCGTTATTTCTTCTCGTAAAGAGTTTCCAATGCGTACGTATATGTCTTTACTCTGCAAAACTGTATTTCCTTATGAAGTGGTATTCTTACATATCCTTTCGAGAGAAAACTGTCCTGTGCCTTCTCTTTTGAGGCTACACACTTAGACATACACGCAACATGAAAGCTTTTCGACTTACAACGTGTTGTTTAGGAAAAACAAGATAATTTCGCACGATGCGGGATTTCCTTAAAACGTGATTTTCTGAAAAATTTTGACGAAAGAAAATTCTCCTTTTGGTTCTCTTTAGATGCTACATGTTAAGACGTACACGCCACAACAATTCTTTTCGAGATACAACGTGTAGTTTTGGAGATACAAGCTAATTTTGTACTATGCGTTATTTCTTTTCGTAAAGAGTTTCCAATGCGTACGTATATGTCTTTACTCTGCAAAACTGTATTTCCTTATGAAGTGGTATTCTTCCATATCCTTTCGAGAGAAAACTGTCCTGTGCCTTCTCTTTTGAGGCTACACACTTAGACATACACGCAACATGAAAGCTTTTCGACTTACAATGTGTTGTTTAGGAAAAACAAGATAATTTCGCACGATGCGGGATTTCCTTAAAACGTGATTTTCTGAAAAATTTTGACGAAAGAAAATTCTCCTTTTGGTTCTCTTTAGATGCTACATGTTAGGACGTACACGCCACAACAATTCTTTTCGAGATACAACGTGTAGTTTTGGAGATACAAGCTAATTTTGTACTATGCGTTATTTCTTCTCGTAAAGAGCTTCCAATGCGTACGTATATGTCTATACTCTGCAAAACTGTATTTCCTTATGAAGTGGTATTCTTCCATATCCTTTCGAGAGAAAACTGTCCTGTGCCTTCTCTTTTGAGGCTACACACTTAGACATACACGCAACATGAAAGCTTTTCGACTTACAACGTGTTGTTTAGGAAAAACAAGATAATTTCGCACGATGCGGGATTTCCTTAAAACGTGATTTTCTGAAAAATTTTGACGAAAGAAAATTCTCCTTTTGGTTCTCTTTAGATGCTACATGTTAAGACGTACACGCCACAACAATTCTTTTCGAGATACAACGTGTAGTTTTGGAGATACAAGCTAATTTTGTACTATGCGTTATTTCTTCTCGTAAAGAGTTTCCAATGCGTACGTATATGTCTTTACTCTGCAAAACTGTATTTCCTTATGAAGTGGTATTCTTCCATATCCTTTCGAGAGGAAACTGTCCTGTGCCTTCTCTTTTGAGGCTACACACTTAGACATACACGCAACATGAAAGCTTTTCGACTTACAACGTGTTGTTTAGGAAAAACAAGATAATTTCGCACGATGCGGGATTTCCTTAAAACGTGATTTTCTGAAAAATTTTGACGAAAGAAAATTCTCCTTTTGGTTCTCTTTAGATGCTACATGTTAAGACGTACACGCCACAACAATTCTTTTCGAGATACAACGTGTAGTTTTGGAGATACAAGCTAATTTTGTACTATGCGTTATTTCTTCTCGTAAAGAGTTTCCAATGCGTACGTATATGTCTTTTCTCTGCAAAACTGTATTTCCTTATGAAGTGGTATTCTTACATATCCTTTCGAGAGAAAACTGTCCTGTGCCTTCTCTTTTGAGGCTACACACTTAGACATACACGCAACATGAAAGCTTTTCGACTTACAACGTGTTGTTTAGGAAAAACAAGATAATTTCGCACGATGCGGGATTTCCTTAAAACGTGATTTTCTGAAAAATTTTGACGAAAGAAAATTCTCCTTTTGGTTCTCTTTAGATGCTACATGTTAAGACGTACACGCCACAACAATTCTTTTCGAGATACAACGTGTAGTTTTGGAGATACAAGCTAATTTTGTACTATGCGTTATTTCTTCTCGTAAAGAGTTTCCAATGCGTACGTATATGTCTTTACTCTGCAAAACTGTATTTCCTTATGAAGTGGTATTCTTACATATCCTTTCGAGAGAAAACTGTCCTGTGCCTTCTCTTTTGAGGCTACACACTTAGACATACACGCAACATGAAAGCTTTTCGACTTACAACGTGTTGTTTAGGAAAAACAAGATAATTTCCCACGATGCGGGATTTCCTTAAAACGTGATTTTCTGAAAAATTTTGACGAAAGAAAATTCTCCTTTTGGTTCTCTTTAGATGCTACATGTTAAGACGTACACGCCACAACAATTCTTTCGAGATACAACGTGTAGTTTTGGAGATACAAGCTAATTTTGTACTATGCGTTATTTCTTCTCGTAAAGAGTTTCCAATGCGTACGTATATGTCTTTACTCTGCAAAACTGTATTTCCTTATGAAGTGGTATTCTTACATATCCTTTCGAGAGAAAACTGTCCTGTGCCTTCTCTTTTGAGGCTACACACTTAGACATACACGCAACATGAAAGCTTTTCGACTTACAACGTGTTGTTTAGGAAAAACAAGATAATTTCGCACGATGCGGGATTTCCTTAAAACGTGATTTTCTGAAAAATTTTGACGAAAGAAAATTCTCCTTTTGGTTCTCTTTAGATGCTACATGTTAAGACGTACACGCCACAACAATTCTTTTCGAGATACAACGTGTAGTTTTGGAGATACAAGCTAATTTTGTACTATGCGTTATTTCTTCTCGTAAAGAGTTTCCAATGCGTACGTATATGTCTTTACTCTGCAAAACTGTATTTCCTTATGAAGTGGTATTCTTCCATATCCTTTCGAGAGGAAACTGTCCTGTGCCTTCTCTTTTGAGGCTACACACTTAGACATACACGCAACATGAAAGCTTTTCGACTTACAACGTGTTGTTTAGGAAAAACAAGATAATTTCGCACGATGCGGGATTTCCTTAAAACGTGATTTTCTGAAAAATTTTGACGAAAGAAAATTCTCCTATTGGTTCTCTTTAGATGCTACATGTTAAGACGTACACGCCACAACAATTCTTTTCGAGATACAACGTGTAGTTTTGGAGATACAAGCTAATTTTGTACTATGCGTTATTTCTTCTCGTAAAGAGTTTCCAATGCGTACGTATATGTCTTTACTCTGCAAAACTGTATTTCCTTATGAAGTGGTATTCTTACATATCCTTTCGAGAGAAAACTGTCCTGTGCCTTCTCTTTTGAGGCTACACACTTAGACATACACGCAACATGAAAGCTTTTCGACTTACAACGTGTTGTTTAGGAAAAACAAGATAATTTCGCACGATGCGGGATTTCCTTAAAACGTGATTTTCTGAAAAATTTTGACGAAAGAAAATTCTCCTTTTGGTTCTCTTTAGATGCTACATGTTAAGACGTACACGCCACAACAATTCTTTTCGAGATACAACGTGTAGTTTTGGAGATACAAGCTAATTTTGTACTATGCGTTATTTCTTTTCGTAAAGAGTTTCCAATGCGTACGTATATGTCTTTACTCTGCAAAACTGTATTTCCTTATGAAGTGGTATTCTTACATATCCTTTCGAGAGAAAACTGTCCTGTGCCTTCTCTTTTGAGGCTACACACTTAGACATACACGCAACATGAAAGCTTTTCGACTTACAACGTGTTGTTTAGGAAAAACAAGATAATTTCCCACGATGCGGGATTTCCTTAAAACGTGATTTTCTGAAAAATTTTGACGAAAGAAAATTCTCCTTTTGGTTCTCTTTAGATGCTACATGTTAAGACGTACACGCCACAACAATTCTTTCGAGATACAACGTGTAGTTTTGGAGATACAAGCTAATTTTGTACTATGCGTTATTTCTTCTCGTAAAGAGCTTCCAATGCGTACGTATATGTCTTTACTCTGCAAAACTGTATTTCCTTATGAAGTGGTATTCTTCCATATCCTTTCGAGAGAAAACTGTCCTGTGCCTTCTCTTTTGAGGCTACACACTTAGACATACACGCAACATGAAAGCTTTTCGACTTACAACGTGTTGTTTAGGAAAAACAAGATAATTTCGCACGATGCGGGATTTCCTTAAAACGTGATTTTCTGAAAAATTTTGACGAAAGAAAATTCTCCTTTTGGTTCTCTTTAGATGCTACATGTTAAGACGTACACGCCACAACAATTCTTTTCGAGATACAACGTGTAGTTTTGGAGATACAAGCTAATTTTGTACTATGCGTTATTTCTTCTCGTAAAGAGTTTCCAATGCGTACGTATATGTCTTTACTCTGCAAAACTGTATTTCCTTATGAAGTGGTATTCTTCCATATCCTTTCGAGAGGAAACTGTCCTGTGCCTTCTCTTTTGAGGCTACACACTTAGACATACACGCAACATGAAAGCTTTTCGACTTACAACGTGTTGTTTAGGAAAAACAAGATAATTTCGCACGATGCGGGATTTCCTTAAAACGTGATTTTCTGAAAAATTTTGACGAAAGAAAATTCTCCTTTTGGTTCTCTTTAGATGCTACATGTTAAGACGTACACGCCACAACAATTCTTTTCGAGATACAACGTGTAGTTTTGGAGATACAAGCTAATTTTGTACTATGCGTTATTTCTTCTCGTAAAGAGTTTCCAATGCGTACGTATATGTCTTTTCTCTGCAAAACTGTATTTCCTTATGAAGTGGTATTCTTACATATCCTTTCGAGAGAAAACTGTCCTGTGCCTTCTCTTTTGAGGCTACACACTTAGACATACACGCAACATGAAAGCTTTTCGACTTACAACGTGTTGTTTAGGAAAAACAAGATAATTTCGCACGATGCGGGATTTCCTTAAAACGTGATTTTCTGAAAAATTTTGACGAAAGAAAATTCTCCTTTTGGTTCTCTTTAGATGCTACATGTTAAGACGTACACGCCACAACAATTCTTTTCGAGATACAACGTGTAGTTTTGGAGATACAAGCTAATTTTGTACTATGCGTTATTTCTTCTCGTAAAGAGTTTCCAATGCGTACGTATATGTCTTTACTCTGCAAAACTGTATTTCCTTATGAAGTGGTATTCTTACATATCCTTTCGAGAGAAAACTGTCCTGTGCCTTCTCTTTTGAGGCTACACACTTAGACATACACGCAACATGAAAGCTTTTCGACTTACAACGTGTTGTTTAGGAAAAACAAGATAATTTCCCACGATGCGGGATTTCCTTAAAACGTGATTTTCTGAAAAATTTTGACGAAAGAAAATTCTCCTTTTGGTTCTCTTTAGATGCTACATGTTAAGACGTACACGCCACAACAATTCTTTCGAGATACAACGTGTAGTTTTGGAGATACAAGCTAATTTTGTACTATGCGTTATTTCTTCTCGTAAAGAGTTTCCAATGCGTACGTATATGTCTTTACTCTGCAAAACTGTATTTCCTTATGAAGTGGTATTCTTACATATCCTTTCGAGAGAAAACTGTCCTGTGCCTTCTCTTTTGAGGCTACACACTTAGACATACACGCAACATGAAAGCTTTTCGACTTACAACGTGTTGTTTAGGAAAAACAAGATAATTTCGCACGATGCGGGATTTCCTTAAAACGTGATTTTCTGAAAAATTTTGACGAAAGAAAATTCTCCTTTTGGTTCTCTTTAGATGCTACATGTTAAGACGTACACGCCACAACAATTCTTTTCGAGATACAACGTGTAGTTTTGGAGATACAAGCTAATTTTGTACTATGCGTTATTTCTTCTCGTAAAGAGTTTCCAATGCGTACGTATATGTCTTTACTCTGCAAAACTGTATTTCCTTATGAAGTGGTATTCTTCCATATCCTTTCGAGAGAAAACTGTCCTGTGCCTTCTCTTTTGAGGCTACACACTTAGACATACACGCAACATGAAAGCTTTTCGACTTACAACGTGTTGTTTAGGAAAAACAAGATAATTTCGCACGATGCGGGATTTCCTTAAAACGTGATTTTCTGAAAAATTTTGACGAAAGAAAATTCTCCTTTTGGTTCTCTTTAGATGCTACATGTTAAGACGTACACGCCACAACAATTCTTTTCGAGATACAACGTGTAGTTTTGGAGATACAAGCTAATTTTGTACTATGCGTTATTTCTTCTCGTAAAGAGTTTCCAATGCGTACGTATATGTCTTTACTCTGCAAAACTGTATTTCCTTATGAAGTGGTATTCTTCCATATCCTTTCGAGAGAAAACTGTCCTGTGCCTTCTCTTTTGAGGCTACACACTTAGACATACACGCAACATGAAAGCTTTTCGACTTACAACGTGTTGTTTAGGAAAAACAAGATAATTTCGCACGATGCGGGATTTCCTTAAAACGTGATTTTCTGAAAAATTTTGACGAAAGAAAATTCTCCTTTTGGTTCTCTTTAGATGCTACATGTTAGGACGTACATGCCACAACAATTCTTTTCGAGATACAACGTGTAGTTTTGGAGATACAAGCTAATTTTGTACTATGCGTTATTTCTTCTCGTAAAGAGCTTCCAATGCGTACGTATATGTCTTTACTCTGCAAAACTGTATTTCCTTATGAAGTGGTATTCTTACATATCCTTTCGAGAGAAAACTGTCCTGTGCCTTCTCTTTTGAGGCTACACACTTAGACATACACGCAACATGAAAGCTTTTCGACTTACAACGTGTTGTTTAGGAAAAACAAGATAATTTCCCACGATGCGGGATTTCATTAAACCGTGATTTTCTGAAAAATTTTGACGAAAGAAAATTCTCCTTTTGGTTCTCTTTAGATGCTACATGTTAAGACGTACACGCCACAACAATTCTTTCGAGATACAACGTGTAGTTTTGGAGATACAAGCTAATTTTGTACTATGCGTTATTTCTTCTCGTAAAGAGTTTCCAATGCGTACGTATATGTCTTTACTCTGCAAAACTGTATTTCCTTATGAAGTGGTATTCTTACATATCCTTTCGAGAGAAAACTGTCCTGTGCCTTCTCTTTTGAGGCTACACACTTAGACATACACGCAACATGAAAGCTTTTCGACTTACAACGTGTTGTTTAGGAAAAACAAGATAATTTCGCACGATGCGGGATTTCCTTAAAACGTGATTTTCTGAAAAATTTTGACGAAAGAAAATTCTCCTTTTGGTTCTCTTTAGATGCTACATGTTAAGACGTACACGCCACAACAATTCTTTTCGAGATACAACGTGTAGTTTTGGAGATACAAGCTAATTTTGTACTATGCGTTATTTCTTCTCGTAAAGAGTTTCCAATGCGTACGTATATGTCTTTACTCTGCAAAACTGTATTTCCTTATGAAGTGGTATTCTTCCATATCCTTTCGAGAGAAAACTGTCCTGTGCCTTCTCTTTTGAGGCTACACACTTAGACATACACGCAACATGAAAGCTTTTCGACTTACAACGTGTTGTTTAGGAAAAACAAGATAATTTCGCACGATGCGGGATTTCCTTAAAACGTGATTTTCTGAAAAATTTTGACGAAAGAAAATTCTCCTTTTGGTTCTCTTTAGATGCTACATGTTAAGACGTACACGCCACAACAATTCTTTTCGAGATACAACGTGTAGTTTTGGAGATACAAGCTAATTTTGTACTATGCGTTATTTCTTCTCGTAAAGAGTTTCCAATGCGTACGTATATGTCTTTACTCTGCAAAACTGTATTTCCTTATGAAGTGGTATTCTTCCATATCCTTTCGAGAGAAAACTGTCCTGTGCCTTCTCTTTTGAGGCTACACACTTAGACATACACGCAACATGAAAGCTTTTCGACTTACAACGTGTTGTTTAGGAAAAACAAGATAATTTCGCACGATGCGGGATTTCCTTAAAACGTGATTTTCTGAAAAATTTTGACGAAAGAAAATTCTCCTTTTGGTTCTCTTTAGATGCTACATGTTAGGACGTACATGCCACAACAATTCTTTTCGAGATACAACGTGTAGTTTTGGAGATACAAGCTAATTTTGTACTATGCGTTATTTCTTCTCGTAAAGAGCTTCCAATGCGTACGTATATGTCTTTACTCTGCAAAACTGTATTTCCTTATGAAGTGGTATTCTTACATATCCTTTCGAGAGAAAACTGTCCTGTGCCTTCTCTTTTGAGGCTACACACTTAGACATACACGCAACATGAAAGCTTTTCGACTTACAACGTGTTGTTTAGGAAAAACAAGATAATTTCCCACGATGCGGGATTTCATTAAACCGTGATTTTCTGAAAAATTTTGACGAAAGAAAATTCTCCTTTTGGTTCTCTTTAGATGCTACATGTTAAGACGTACACGCCACAACAATTCTTTCGAGATACAACGTGTAGTTTTGGAGATACAAGCTAATTTTGTACTATGCGTTATTTCTTCTCGTAAAGAGTTTCCAATGCGTACGTATATGTCTTTACTCTGCAAAACTGTATTTCCTTATGAAGTGGTATTCTTACATATCCTTTCGAGAGAAAACTGTCCTGTGCCTTCTCTTTTGAGGCTACACACTTAGACATACACGCAACATGAAAGCTTTTCGACTTACAACGTGTTGTTTAGGAAAAACAAGATAATTTCGCACGATGCGGGATTTCCTTAAAACGTGATTTTCTGAAAAATTTTGACGAAAGAAAATTCTCCTTTTGGTTCTCTTTAGATGCTACATGTTAAGACGTACACGCCACAACAATTCTTTTCGAGATACAACGTGTAGTTTTGGAGATACAAGCTAATTTTGTACTATGCGTTATTTCTTCTCGTAAAGAGTTTCCAATGCGTACGTATATGTCTTTACTCTGCAAAACTGTATTTCCTTATGAAGTGGTATTCTTACATATCCTTTCGAGAGAAAACTGTCCTGTGCCTTCTCTTTTGAGGCTACACACTTAGACATACACGCAACATGAAAGCTTTTCGACTTACAACGTGTTGTTTAGGAAAAACAAGATAATTTCGCACGATGCGGGATTTCCTTAAAACGTGATTTTCTGAAAAATTTTGACGAAAGAAAATTCTCCTTTTGGTTCTCTTTAGATGCTACATGTTAAGACGTACACGCCACAACAATTCTTTTCGAGATACAACGTGTAGTTTTGGAGATACAAGCTAATTTTGTACTATGCGTTATTTCTTCTCGTAAAGAGTTTCCAATGCGTACGTATATGTCTTTACTCTGCAAAACTGTATTTCCTTATGAAGTGGTATTCTTACATATCCTTTCGAGAGAAAACTGTCCTGTGCCTTCTCTTTTGAGGCTACACACTTAGACATACACGCAACATGAAAGCTTTTCGACTTACAACGTGTTGTTTAGGAAAAACAAGATAATTTCGCACGATGCGGGATTTCCTTAAAACGTGATTTTCTGAAAAATTTTGACGAAAGAAAATTCTCCTTTTGGTTCTCTTTAGATGCTACATGTTAAGACGTACACGCCACAACAATTCTTTTCGAGATACAACGTGTAGTTTTGGAGATACAAGCTAATTTTGTACTATGCGTTATTTCTTCTCGTAAAGAGTTTCCAATGCGTACGTATATGTCTTTACTCTGCAAAACTGTATTTCCTTATGAAGTGGTATTCTTCCATATCCTTTCGAGAGGAAACTGTCCTGTGCCTTCTCTTTTGAGGCTACACACTTAGACATACACGCAACATGAAAGCTTTTCGACTTACAACGTGTTGTTTAGGAAAAACAAGATAATTTCGCACGATGCGGGATTTCCTTAAAACGTGATTTTCTGAAAAATTTTGACGAAAGAAAATTCTCCTATTGGTTCTCTTTAGATGCTACATGTTAAGACGTACACGCCACAACAATTCTTTTCGAGATACAACGTGTAGTTTTGGAGATACAAGCTAATTTTGTACTATGCGTTATTTCTTCTCGTAAAGAGTTTCCAATGCGTACGTATATGTCTTTACTCTGCAAAACTGTATTTCCTTATGAAGTGGTATTCTTACATATCCTTTCGAGAGAAAACTGTCCTGTGCCTTCTCTTTTGAGGCTACACACTTAGACATACACGCAACATGAAAGCTTTTCGACTTACAACGTGTTGTTTAGGAAAAACAAGATAATTTCGCACGATGCGGGATTTCCTTAAAACGTGATTTTCTGAAAAATTTTGACGAAAGAAAATTCTCCTTTTGGTTCTCTTTAGATGCTACATGTTAAGACGTACACGCCACAACAATTCTTTTCGAGATACAACGTGTAGTTTTGGAGATACAAGCTAATTTTGTACTATGCGTTATTTCTTTTCGTAAAGAGTTTCCAATGCGTATGTATATGTCTTTACTCTGCAAAACTGTATTTCCTTATGAAGTGGTATTCTTACATATCCTTTCGAGAGAAAACTGTCCTGTGCCTTCTCTTTTGAGGCTACACACTTAGACATACACGCAACATGAAAGCTTTTCGACTTACAACGTGTTGTTTAGGAAAAACAAGATAATTTCCCACGATGCGGGATTTCCTTAAAACGTGATTTTCTGAAAAATTTTGACGAAAGAAAATTCTCCTTTTGGTTCTCTTTAGATGCTACATGTTAAGACGTACACGCCACAACAATTCTTTCGAGATACAACGTGTAGTTTTGGAGATACAAGCTAATTTTGTACTATGCGTTATTTCTTCTCGTAAAGAGCTTCCAATGCGTACGTATATGTCTTTACTCTGCAAAACTGTATTTCCTCATGAAGTGGTATTCTTCCATATCCTTTCGAGAGAAAACTGTCCTGTGCCTTCTCTTTTGAGGCTACACACTTAGACATACACGCAACATGAAAGCTTTTCGACTTACAACGTGTTGTTTAGGAAAAACAAGATAATTTCGCACGATGCGGGATTTCCTTAAAACGTGATTTTCTGAAAAATTTTGACGAAAGAAAATTCTCCTTTTGGTTCTCTTTAGATGCTACATGTTAAGACGTACACGCCACAACAATTCTTTTCGAGATACAACGTGTAGTTTTGGAGATACAAGCTAATTTTGTACTATGCGTTATTTCTTCTCGTAAAGAGTTTCCAATGCGTACGTATATGTCTTTACTCTGCAAAACTGTATTTCCTTATGAAGTGGTATTCTTCCATATCCTTTCGAGAGGAAACTGTCCTGTGCCTTCTCTTTTGAGGCTACACACTTAGACATACACGCAACATGAAAGCTTTTCGACTTACAACGTGTTGTTTAGGAAAAACAAGATAATTTCGCACGATGCGGGATTTCCTTAAAACGTGATTTTCTGAAAAATTTTGACGAAAGAAAATTCTCCTTTTGGTTCTCTTTAGATGCTACATGTTAAGACGTACACGCCACAACAATTCTTTTCGAGATACAACGTGTAGTTTTGGAGATACAAGCTAATTTTGTACTATGCGTTATTTCTTCTCGTAAAGAGTTTCCAATGCGTACGTATATGTCTTTTCTCTGCAAAACTGTATTTCCTTATGAAGTGGTATTCTTCCATATCCTTTCGAGAGAAAACTGTCCTGTGCCTTCTCTTTTGAGGCTACACACTTAGACATACACGCAACATGAAAGCTTTTCGACTTACAACGTGTTGTTTAGGAAAAACAAGATAATTTCGCACGATGCGGGATTTCCTTAAAACGTGATTTTCTGAAAAATTTTGACGAAAGAAAATTCTCCTTTTGGTTCTCTTTAGATGCTACATGTTAAGACGTACACGCCACAACAATTCTTTTCGAGATACAACGTGTAGTTTTGGAGATACAAGCTAATTTTGTACTATGCGTTATTTCTTCTCGTAAAGAGTTTCCAATGCGTACGTATATGTCTTTACTCTGCAAAACTGTATTTCCTTATGAAGTGGTATTCTTACATATCCTTTCGAGAGAAAACTGTCCTGTGCCTTCTCTTTTGAGGCTACACACTTAGACATACACGCAACATGAAAGCTTTTCGACTTACAACGTGTTGTTTAGGAAAAACAAGATAATTTCGCACGATGCGGGATTTCCTTAAAACGTGATTTTCTGAAAAATTTTGACGAAAGAAAATTCTCCTTTTGGTTCTCTTTAGATGCTACATGTTAAGACGTACACGCCACAACAATTCTTTCGAGATACAACGTGTAGTTTTGGAGATACAAGCTAATTTTGTACTATGCGTTATTTCTTCTCGTAAAGAGTTTCCAATGCATACGTATATGTCTTTACTCTGCAAAACTGTATTTCCTTATGAAGTGGTATTCTTACATATCCTTTCGAGAGAAAACTGTCCTGTGCCTTCTCTTTTGAGGCTACACACTTAGACATACACGCAACATGAAAGCTTTTCGACTTACAACGTGTTGTTTAGGAAAAACAAGATAATTTCGCACGATGCGGGATTTCCTTAAAACGTGATTTTCTGAAAAATTTTGACGAAAGAAAATTCTCCTTTTGGTTCTCTTTAGATGCTACATGTTAAGACGTACACGCCACAACAATTCTTTTCGAGATACAACGTGTAGTTTTGGAGATACAAGCTAATTTTGTACTATGCGTTATTTCTTCTCGTAAAGAGTTTCCAATGCGTACGTATATGTCTTTACTCTGCAAAACTGTATTTCCTTATGAAGTGGTATTCTTCCATATCCTTTCGAGAGAAAACTGTCCTGTGCCTTCTCTTTTGAGGCTACACACTTAGACATACACGCAACATGAAAGCTTTTCGACTTACAACGTGTTGTTTAGGAAAAACAAGATAATTTCGCACGATGCGGGATTTCCTTAAAACGTGATTTTCTGAAAAATTTTGACGAAAGAAAATTCTCCTTTTGGTTCTCTTTAGATGCTACATGTTAAGACGTACACGCCACAACAATTCTTTTCGAGATACAACGTGTAGTTTTGGAGATACAAGCTAATTTTGTACTATGCGTTATTTCTTCTCGTAAAGAGTTTCCAATGCGTACGTATATGTCTTTACTCTGCAAAACTGTATTTCCTTATGAAGTGGTATTCTTCCATATCCTTTCGAGAGAAAACTGTCCTGTGCCTTCTCTTTTGAGGCTACACACTTAGACATACACGCAACATGAAAGCTTTTCGACTTACAACGTGTTGTTTAGGAAAAACAAGATAATTTCGCACGATGCGGGATTTCCTTAAAACGTGATTTTCTGAAAAATTTTGACGAAAGAAAATTCTCCTTTTGGTTCTCTTTAGATGCTACATGTTAGGACGTACACGCCACAACAATTCTTTTCGAGATACAACGTGTAGTTTTGGAGATACAAGCTAATTTTGTACTATGCGTTATTTCTTCTCGTAAAGAGCTTCCAATGCGTACGTATATGTCTTTACTCTGCAAAACTGTATTTCCTTATGAAGTGGTATTCTTACATATCCTTTCGAGAGAAAACTGTCCTGTGCCTTCTCTTTTGAGGCTACACACTTAGACATACACGCAACATGAAAGCTTTTCGACTTACAACGTGTTGTTTAGGAAAAACAAGATAATTTCCCACGATGCGGGATTTCCTTAAAACGTGATTTTCTGAAAAATTTTGACGAAAGAAAATTCTCCTTTTGGTTCTCTTTAGATGCTACATGTTAAGACGTACACGCCACAACAATTCTTTCGAGATACAACGTGTAGTTTTGGAGATACAAGCTAATTTTGTACTATGCGTTATTTCTTCTCGTAAAGAGTTTCCAATGCGTACGTATATGTCTTTACTCTGCAAAACTGTATTTCCTTATGAAGTGGTATTCTTACATATCCTTTCGAGAGAAAACTGTCCTGTGCCTTCTCTTTTGAGGCTACACACTTAGACATACACGCAACATGAAAGCTTTTCGACTTACAACGTGTTGTTTAGGAAAAACAAGATAATTTCGCACGATGCGGGATTTCCTTAAAACGTGATTTTCTGAAAAATTTTGACGAAAGAAAATTCTCCTTTTGGTTCTCTTTAGATGCTACATGTTAAGACGTACACGCCACAACAATTCTTTTCGAGATACAACGTGTAGTTTTGGAGATACAAGCTAATTTTGTACTATGCGTTATTTCTTCTCGTAAAGAGTTTCCAATGCGTACGTATATGTCTTTACTCTGCAAAACTGTATTTCCTTATGAAGTGGTATTCTTCCATATCCTTTCGAGAGAAAACTGTCCTGTGCCTTCTCTTTTGAGGCTACACACTTAGACATACACGCAACATGAAAGCTTTTCGACTTACAACGTGTTGTTTAGGAAAAACAAGATAATTTCGCACGATGCGGGATTTCCTTAAAACGTGATTTTCTGAAAAATTTTGACGAAAGAAAATTCTCCTTTTGGTTCTCTTTAGATGCTACATGTTAAGACGTACACGCCACAACAATTCTTTTCGAGATACAACGTGTAGTTTTGGAGATACAAGCTAATTTTGTACTATGCGTTATTTCTTCTCGTAAAGAGTTTCCAATGCGTACGTATATGTCTTTACTCTGCAAAACTGTATTTCCTTATGAAGTGGTATTCTTCCATATCCTTTCGAGAGAAAACTGTCCTGTGCCTTCTCTTTTGAGGCTACACACTTAGACATACACGCAACATGAAAGCTTTTCGACTTACAACGTGTTGTTTAGGAAAAACAAGATAATTTCGCACGATGCGGGATTTCCTTAAAACGTGATTTTCTGAAAAATTTTGACGAAAGAAAATTCTCCTTTTGGTTCTCTTTAGATGCTACATGTTAGGACGTACACGCCACAACAATTCTTTTCGAGATACAACGTGTAGTTTTGGAGATACAAGCTAATTTTGTACTATGCGTTATTTCTTCTCGTAAAGAGTTTCCAATGCGTACGTATATGTCTTTACTCTGCAAAACTGTATTTCCTTATGAAGTGGTATTCTTCCATATCCTTTCGAGAGAAAACTGTCCTGTGCCTTCTCTTTTGAGGCTACACACTTAGACATACACGCAACATGAAAGCTTTTCGACTTACAACGTGTTGTTTAGGAAAAACAAGATAATTTCGCACGATGCGGGATTTCCTTAAAACGTGATTTTCTGAAAAATTTTGACGAAAGAAAATTCTCCTTTTGGTTCTCTTTAGATGCTACATGTTAAGACGTACACGCCACAACAATTCTTTTCGAGATACAACGTGTAGTTTTGGAGATACAAGCTAATTTTTTACTATGCGTTATTTCTTCTCGTAAAGAGTTTCCAATGCGTACGTATATGTCTTTACTCTGCAAAACTGTATTTCCTTATGAAGTGGTATTCTTCCATATCCTTTCGAGAGGAAACTGTCCTGTGCCTTCTCTTTTGAGGCTACACACTTAGACATACACGCAACATGAAAGCTTTTCGACTTACAACGTGTTGTTTAGGAAAAACAAGATAATTTCGCACGATGCGGGATTTCCTTAAAACGTGATTTTCTGAAAAATTTTGACGAAAGAAAATTCTCCTATTGGTTCTCTTTAGATGCTACATGTTAAGACGTACACGCCACAACAATTCTTTTCGAGATACAACGTGTAGTTTTGGAGATACAAGCTAATTTTGTACTATGCGTTATTTCTTCTCGTAAAGAGTTTCCAATGCGTACGTATATGTCTTTTCTCTGCAAAACTGTATTTCCTTATGAAGTGGTATTCTTCCATATCCTTTCGAGAGGAAACTGTCCTGTGCCTTCTCTTTTGAGGCTACACACTTAGACATACACGCAACATGAAAGCTTTTCGACTTACAACGTGTTGTTTAGGAAAAACAAGATAATTTCGCACGATGCGGGATTTCCTTAAAACGTGATTTTCTGAAAAATTTTGACGAAAGAAAATTCTCCTTTTGGTTCTCTTTAGATGCTACATGTTAAGACGTACACGCCACAACAATTCTTTTCGAGATACAACGTGTAGTTTTGGAGATACAAGCTAATTTTGTACTATGCATTATTTCTTCTCGTAAAGAGTTTCCAATGCGTACGTATATGTCTTTACTCTGCAAAACTGTATTTCCTTATGAAGTGGTATTCTTACATATCCTTTCGAGAGAAAACTGTCCTGTGCCTTCTCTTTTGAGGCTACACACTTAGACATACACGCAACATGAAAGCTTTTCGACTTACAACGTGTTGTTTAGGAAAAACAAGATAATTTCCCACGATGCGGGATTTCCTTAAAACGTGATTTTCTGAAAAATTTTGACGAAAGAAAATTCTCCTTTTGGTTCTCTTTAGATGCTACATGTTAAGACGTACACGCCACAACAATTCTTTTCGAGATACAACGTGTAGTTTTGGAGATACAAGCTAATTTTGTACTATGCGTTATTTCTTCTCGTAAAGAGTTTCCAATGCGTACGTATATGTCTTTACTCTGCAAAACTGTATTTCCTTATGAAGTGGTATTCTTACATATCCTTTCGAGAGAAAACTGTCCTGTGCCTTCTCTTTTGAGGCTACACACTTAGACATACACGCAACATGAAAGCTTTTCGACTTACAACGTGTTGTTTAGGAAAAACAAGATAATTTCGCACGATGCGGGATTTCCTTAAAACGTGATTTTCTGAAAAATTTTGACGAAAGAAAATTCTCCTTTTGGTTCTCTTTAGATGCTACATGTTAAGACGTACACGCCACAACAATTCTTTTCGAGATACAACGTGTAGTTTTGGAGATACAAGCTAATTTTGTACTATGCGTTATTTCTTCTCGTAAAGAGTTTCCAATGCGTACGTATATGTCTTTACTCTGCAAAACTGTATTTCCTTATGAAGTGGTATTCTTACATATCCTTTCGAGAGAAAACTGTCCTGTGCCTTCTCTTTTGAGGCTACACACTTAGACATACACGCAACATGAAAGCTTTTCGACTTACAACGTGTTGTTTAGGAAAAACAAGATAATTTCGCACGATGCGGGATTTCCTTAAAACGTGATTTTCTGAAAAATTTTGACGAAAGAAAATTCTCCTTTTGGTTCTCTTTAGATGCTACATGTTAAGACGTACACGCCACAACAATTCTTTTCGAGATACAACGTGTAGTTTTGGAGATACAAGCTAATTTTGTACTATGCGTTATTTCTTCTCGTAAAGAGTTTCCAATGCGTACTTATATGTCTTTACTCTGCAAAACTGTATTTCCTTATGAAGTGGTATTCTTACATATCCTTTCGAGAGAAAACTGTCCTGTGCCTTCTCTTTTGAGGCTACACACTTAGACATACACGCAACATGAAAGCTTTTCGACTTACAACGTGTTGTTTAGGAAAAACAAGATAATTTCGCACGATGCGGGATTTCCTTAAAACGTGATTTTCTGAAAAATTTTGACGAAAGAAAATTCTCCTTTTGGTTCTCTTTAGATGCTACATGTTAAGACGTACACGCCACAACAATTCTTTTCGAGATACAACGTGTAGTTTTGGAGATACAAGCTAATTTTGTACTATGCGTTATTTCTTCTCGTAAAGAGTTTCCAATGTGTACGTATATGTCTTTACTCTGCAAAACTGTATTTCCTTATGAAGTGGTATTCTTACATATCCTTTCGAGAGAAAACTGTCCTGTGCCTTCTCTTTTGAGGCTACACACTTAGACATACACGCAACATGAAAGCTTTTCGACTTACAACGTGTTGTTTAGGAAAAACAAGATAATTTCGCACGATGCGGGATTTCCTTAAAACGTGATTTTCTGAAAAATTTTGACGAAAGAAAATTCTCCTTTTGGTTCTCTTTAGATGCTACATGTTAAGACGTACACGCCACAACAATTCTTTTCGAGATACAACGTGTAGTTTTGGAGATACAAGCTAATTTTGTACTATGCGTTATTTCTTCTCGTAAAGAGTTTCCAATGCGTACGTATATGTCTTTACTCTGCAAAACTGTATTTCCTTATGAAGTGGTATTCTTACATATCCTTTCGAGAGAAAACTGTCCTGTGCCTTCTCTTTTGAGGCTACACACTTAGACATACACGCAACATGAAAGCTTTTCGACTTACAACGTGTTGTTTAGGAAAAACAAGATAATTTCGCACGATGCGGGATTTCCTTAAAACGTGATTTTCTGAAAAATTTTGACGAAAGAAAATTCTCCTTTTGGTTCTCTTTAGATGCTACATGTTAAGACGTACACGCCACAACAATTCTTTTCGAGATACAACGTGTAGTTTTGGAGATTCAAGCTAATTTTGTACTATGCGTTATTTCTTCTCGTAAAGAGTTTCCAATGCGTACGTATATGTCTTTACTCTGCAAAACTGTATTTCCTTATGAAGTGGTATTCTTCCATATCCTTTCGAGAGAAAACTGTCCTGTGCCTTCTCTTTTGAGGCTACACACTTAGACATACACGCAACATGAAAGCTTTTCGACTTACAACGTGTTGTTTAGGAAAAACAAGATAATTTCGCACGATGCGGGATTTCCTTAAAACGTGATTTTCTGAAAAATTTTGACGAAAGAAAATTCTCCTTTTGGTTCTCTTTAGATGCTACATGTTAAGACGTACACGCCACAACAATTCTTTTCGAGATACAACGTGTAGTTTTGGAGATACAAGCTAATTTTGTACTATGCGTTATTTCTTCTCGTAAAGAGTTTCCAATGCGTACGTATATGTCTTTACTCTGCAAAACTGTATTTCCTTATGAAGTGGTATTCTTCCATATCCTTCGAGAGAAAACTGTCCTGTGCCTTCTCTTTTGAGGCTACACACTTAGACATACACGCAACATGAAAGCTTTTCGACTTACAACGTGTTGTTTAGGAAAAACAAGATAATTTCGCACGATGCGGGATTTCCTTAAAACGTGATTTTCTGAAAAATTTTGACGAAAGAAAATTCTTCTTTTGGTTCTCTTTAGATGCTACATGTTAAGACGTACACGCCACAACAATTCTTTTCGAGATACAACGTGTAGTTTTGGAGATACAAGCTAATTTTGTACTATGCGTTATTTCTTCTCGTAAAGAGTTTCCAATGCGTACATATATGTCTTTACTCTGCAAAACTGTATTTCCTTATGAAGTGGTATTCTTCCATATCCTTTCGAGAGAAAACTGTCCTGTGCCTTCTCTTTTGAGGCTACACACTTAGACATACACGCAACATGAAAGCTTTTCGACTTACAACGTGTTGTTTAGGAAAAACAAGATAATTTCGCACGATGCGGGATTTCCTTAAAACGTGATTTTCTGAAAAATTTTGACGAAAGAAAATTCTCCTTTTGGTTCTCTTTAGATGCTACATGTTAAGACGTACACGCCACAACAATTCTTTTCGAGATACAACGTGTAGTTTTGGAGATACAAGCTAATTTTGTACTATGCGTTATTTCATCTCGTAAAGAGTTTCCAATGCGTACGTATATGTCTTTACTCTGCAAAACTGTATTTCCTTATGAAGTGGTATTCTTACATATCCTTTCGAGAGAAAACTGTCCTGTGCCTTCTCTTTTGAGGCTACACACTTAGACATACACGCAACATGAAAGCTTTTCGACTTACAACGTGTTGTTTAGGAAAAACAAGATAATTTCGCACGATGCGGGATTTCCTTAAAACGTGATTTTCTGAAAAATTTTGACGAAAGAAAATTCTCCTTTTGGTTCTCTTTAGATGCTACATGTTAAGACGTACACGCCACAACAATTCTTTTCGAGATACAACGTGTAGTTTTGGAGATACAAGCTAATTTTGTACTATGCGTTATTTCTTCTCGTAAAGAGTTTCCAATGCGTACGTATATGTCTTTACTCTGCAAAACTGTATTTCCTTATGAAGTGGTATTCTTACATATCCTTTCGAGAGAAAACTGTCCTGTGCCTTCTCTTTTGAGGCTACACACTTAGACATACACGCAACATGAAAGCTTTTCGACTTACAACGTGTTGTTTAGGAAAAACAAGATAATATCGCACGATGCGGGATTTCCTTAAAACGTGATTTTCTGAAAAATTTTGACGAAAGAAAATTCTCCTTTTGGTTCTCTTTAGATGCTACATGTTAAGACGTACACGCCACAACAATTCTTTTCGAGATACAACGTGTAGTTTTGGAGATACAAGCTAATTTTGTACTATGCGTTATTTCTTCTCGTAAAGAGTTTCCAATGCGTACGTATATGTCTTTACTCTGCAAAACTGTATTTCCTTATGAAGTGGTATTCTTCCATATCCTTTCGAGAGAAAACTGTCCTGTGCCTTCTCTTTTGAGGCTACACACTTAGACATACACGCAACATGAAAGCTTTTCGACTTACAACGTGTTGTTTAGGAAAAACAAGATAATTTCGCACGATGCGGGATTTCCTTAAAACGTGATTTTCTGAAAAATTTTGACGAAAGAAAATTCTCCTTTTGGTTCTCTTTAGATGCTACATGTTAAGACGTACACGCCACAACAATTCTTTTCGAGATTCAACGTGTAGTTTTGGAGATACAAGCTAATTTTGTACTATGCGTTATTTCTTCTCGTAAAGAGTTTCCAATGCGTACGTATATGTCTTTACTCTGCAAAACTGTATTTCCTTATGAAGTGGTATTCTTACATATCCTTTCGAGAGAAAACTGTCCTGTGCCTTCTCTTTTGAGGCTACACACTTAGACATACACGCAACATGAAAGCTTTTCGACTTACAACGTGTTGTTTAGGAAAAACAAGATAATTTCGCACGATGCGGGATTTCCTTAAAACGTGATTTTCTGAAAAATTTTGACGAAAGAAAATTCTCCTTTTGGTTCTCTTTAGATGCTACATGTTAAGACGTACACGCCACAACAATTCTTTTCGAGATACAACGTGTAGTTTTGGAGATACAAGCTAATTTTGTACTATGCGTTATTTCTTCTCGTAAAGAGTTTCCAATGCGTACGTATATGTCTTTACTCTGCAAAACTGTATTTCCTTATGAAGTGGTATTCTTCCATATCCTTCGAGAGAAAACTGTCCTGTGCCTTCTCTTTTGAGGCTACACACTTAGACATACACGCAACATGAAAGCTTTTCGACTTACAACGTGTTGTTTAGGAAAAACAAGATAATTTCGCACGATGCGGGATTTCCTTAAAACGTGATTTTCTGAAAAATTTTGACGAAAGAAAATTCTTCTTTTGGTTCTCTTTAGATGCTACATGTTAAGACGTACACGCCACAACAATTCTTTTCGAGATACAACGTGTAGTTTTGGAGATACAAGCTAATTTTGTACTATGCGTTATTTCTTCTCGTAAAGAGTTTCCAATGCGTACATATATGTCTTTACTCTGCAAAACTGTATTTCCTTATGAAGTGGTATTCTTCCATATCCTTTCGAGAGAAAACTGTCCTGTGCCTTCTCTTTTGAGGCTACACACTTAGACATACACGCAACATGAAAGCTTTTCGACTTACAACGTGTTGTTTAGGAAAAACAAGATAATTTCGCACGATGTGGGATTTCCTTAAAACGTGATTTTCTGAAAAATTTTGACGAAAGAAAATTCTCCTTTTGGTTCTCTTTAGATGCTACATGTTAAGACGTACACGCCACAACAATTCTTTTCGAGATACAACGTGTAGTTTTGGAGATACAAGCTAATTTTGTACTATGCGTTATTTCATCTCGTAAAGAGTTTCCAATGCGTACGTATATGTCTTTACTCTGCAAAACTGTATTTCCTTATGAAGTGGTATTCTTACATATCCTTTCGAGAGAAAACTGTCCTGTGCCTTCTCTTTTGAGGCTACACACTTAGACATACACGCAACATGAAAGCTTTTCGACTTACAACGTGTTGTTTAGGAAAAACAAGATAATTTCGCACGATGCGGGATTTCCTTAAAACGTGATTTTCTGAAAAATTTTGACGAAAGAAAATTCTCCTTTTGGTTCTCTTTAGATGCTACATGTTAAGACGTACACGCCACAACAATTCTTTTCGAGATACAACGTGTAGTTTTGGAGATACAAGCTAATTTTGTACTATGCGTTATTTCTTCTCGTAAAGAGTTTCCAATGCGTACGTATATGTCTTTACTCTGCAAAACTGTATTTCCTTATGAAGTGGTATTCTTACATATCCTTTCGAGAGAAAACTGTCCTGTGCCTTCTCTTTTGAGGCTACACACTTAGACATACACGCAACATGAAAGCTTTTCGACTTACAACGTGTTGTTTAGGAAAAACAAGATAATATCGCACGATGCGGGATTTCCTTAAAACGTGATTTTCTGAAAAATTTTGACGAAAGAAAATTCTCCTTTTGGTTCTCTTTAGATGCTACATGTTAAGACGTACACGCCACAACAATTCTTTTCGAGATACAACGTGTAGTTTTGGAGATACAAGCTAATTTTGTACTATGCGTTATTTCTTCTCGTAAAGAGTTTCCAATGCGTACGTATATGTCTTTACTCTGCAAAACTGTATTTCCTTATGAAGTGGTATTCTTACATATCCTTTCGAGAGAAAACTGTCCTGTGCCTTCTCTTTTGAGGCTACACACTTAGACATACACGCAACATGAAAGCTTTTCGACTTACAACGTGTTGTTTAGGAAAATCAAGATAATTTCGCACGATGCGGGATTTCCTTAAAACGTGATTTTCTGAAAAATTTTGACGAAAGAAAATTCTCCTTTTGGTTCTCTTTAGATGCTACATGTTAAGACGTACACGCCACAACAATTCTTTTCGAGATTCAACGTGTAGTTTTGGAGATACAAGCTAATTTTGTACTATGCGTTATTTCTTCTCGTAAAGAGTTTCCAATGCGTACGTATATGTCTTTACTCTGCAAAACTGTATTTCCTTATGAAGTGGTATTCTTACATATCCTTTCGAGAGAAAACTGTCCTGTGCCTTCTCTTTTGAGGCTACACACTTAGACATACACGCAACATGAAAGCTTTTCGACTTACAACGTGTTGTTTAGGAAAAACAAGATAATTTCGCACGATGCGGGATTTCCTTAAAACGTGATTTTCTGAAAAATTTTGACGAAAGAAAATTCTCCTTTTGGTTCTCTTTAGATGCTACATGTTAAGACGTACACGCCACAACAATTCTTTTCGAGATACAACGTGTAGTTTTGGAGATACAAGCTAATTTTGTACTATGCGTTATTTCTTCTCGTAAAGAGTTTCCAATGCGTACGTATATGTCTTTACTCTGCAAAACTGTATTTCCTTATGAAGTGGTATTCTTACATATCCTTTCGAGAGAAAACTGTCCTGTGCCTTCTCTTTTGAGGCTACACACTTAGACATACACGCAACATGAAAGCTTTTCGACTTACAACGTGTTGTTTAGGAAAAACAAGATAATTTCGCACGATGCGGGATTTCCTTAAAACGTGATTTTCTGAAAAATTTTGACGAAAGAAAATTCTCCTTTTGGTTCTCTTTAGATGCTACATGTTAAGACGTACACGCCACAACAATTCTTTTCGAGATACAACGTGTAGTTTTGGAGATACAAGCTAATTTTGTACTATGCGTTATTTCTTCTCGTAAAGAGTTTCCAATGCGTACGTATATGTCTTTACTCTGCAAAACTGTATTTCCTTATGAAGTGGTATTCTTACATATCCTTTCGAGAGAAAACTGTCCTGTGCCTTCTCTTTTGAGGCTACACACTTAGACATACACGCAACATGAAAGCTTTTCGACTTACAACGTGTTGTTTAGGAAAAACAAGATAATTTCGCACGATGCGGGATTTCCTTAAAACGTGATTTTCTGAAAAATTTTGACGAAAGAAAATTCTCCTTTTGGTTCTCTTTAGATGCTACATGTTAAGACGTACACGCCACAACAATTCTTTTCGAGATACAACGTGTAGTTTTGGAGATACAAGCTAATTTTGTACTATGCGTTATTTCTTCTCGTAAAGAGTTTCCAATGCGTACATATATGTCTTTACTCTGCAAAACTGTATTTCCTTATGAAGTGGTATTCTTACATATCCTTTCGAGAGAAAACTGTCCTGTGCCTTCTCTTTTGAGGCTACACACTTAGACATACACGCAACATGAAAGCTTTTCGACTTACAACGTGTTGTTTAGGAAAAACAAGATAATTTCGCACGATGCGGGATTTCCTTAAAACGTGATTTTCTGAAAAATTTTGACGAAAGAAAATTCTCCTTTTGGTTCTCTTTAGATGCTACATGTTAAGACGTACACGCCACAACAATTCTTTTCGAGATACAACGTGTAGTTTTGGAGATACAAGCTAATTTTGTACTATGCGTTATTTCTTCTCGTAAAGAGTTTCCAATGCGTACGTATATGTCTTTACTCTGCAAAACTGTATTTCCTTATGAAGTGGTATTCTTACATATCCTTTCGAGAGAAAACTGTCCTGTGCCTTCTCTTTTGAGGCTACACACTTAGACATACACGCAACATGAAAGCTTTTCGACTTACAACGTGTTGTTTAGGAAAAACAAGATAATTTCGCACGATGCGGGATTTCCTTAAAACGTGATTTTCTGAAAAATTTTGACGAAAGAAAATTCTCCTTTTGGTTCTCTTTAGATGCTACATGTTAAGACGTACACGCCACAACAATTCTTTTCGAGATTCAACGTGTAGTTTTGGAGATACAAGCTAATTTTGTACTATGCGTTATTTCTTCTCGTAAAGAGTTTCCAATGCGTACGTATATGTCTTTACTCTGCAAAACTGTATTTCCTTATGAAGTGGTATTCTTACATATCCTTTCGAGAGAAAACTGTCCTGTGCCTTCTCTTTTGAGGCTACACACTTAGACATACACGCAACATGAAAGCTTTTCGACTTACAACGTGTTGTTTAGGAAAAACAAGATAATTTCGCACGATGCGGGATTTCCTTAAAACGTGATTTTCTGAAAAATTTTGACGAAAGAAAATTCTCCTTTTGGTTCTCTTTAGATGCTACATGTTAAGACGTACACGCCACAACAATTCTTTTCGAGATACAACGTGTAGTTTTGGAGATACAAGCTAATTTTGTACTATGCGTTATTTCTTCTCGTAAAGAGTTTCCAATGCGTACGTATATGTCTTTACTCTGCAAAACTGTATTTCCTTATGAAGTGGTATTCTTACATATCCTTTCGAGAGAAAACTGTTCTGTGCCTTCTCTTTTGAGGCTACACACTTAGACATACACGCAACATGAAAGCTTTTCGACTTACAACGTGTTGTTTAGGAAAAACAAGATAATTTCGCACGATGCGGGATTTCCTTAAAACGTGATTTTCTGAAAAATTTTGACGAAAGAAAATTCTCCTTTTGGTTCTCTTTAGATGCTACATGTTAAGACGTACACGCCACAACAATTCTTTTCGAGATACAACGTGTAGTTTTGGAGATACAAGCTAATTTTGTACTATGCGTTATTTCTTCTCGTAAAGAGTTTCCAATGCGTACATATATGTCTTTACTCTGCAAAACTGTATTTCCTTATGAAGTGGTATTCTTACATATCCTTTCGAGAGAAAACTGTCCTGTGCCTTCTCTTTTGAGGCTACACACTTAGACATACACGCAACATGAAAGCTTTTCGACTTACAACGTGTTGTTTAGGAAAAACAAGATAATTTCGCACGATGCGGGATTTCCTTAAAACGTGATTTTCTGAAAAATTTTGACGAAAGAAAATTCTCCTTTTGGTTCTCTTTAGATGCTACATGTTAAGACGTACACGCCACAACAATTCTTTTCGAGATACAACGTGTAGTTTTGGAGATACAATCTAATTTTGTACTATGCGTTATTTCTTCTCGTAAAGAGTTTCCAATGCGTACGTATATGTCTTTACTCTGCAAAACTGTATTTCCTTATGAAGTGGTATTCTTACATATCCTTTCGAGAGAAAACTGTCCTGTGCCTTCTCTTTTGAGGCTACACACTTAGACATACACGCAACATGAAAGCTTTTCGACTTACAACGTGTTGTTTAGGAAAAACAAGATAATTTCGCACGATGCGGGATTTCCTTAAAACGTGATTTTCTGAAAAATTTTGACGAAAGAAAATTCTCCTTTTGGTTCTCTTTAGATGCTACATGTTAAGACGTACACGCCACAACAATTCTTTTCGAGATACAACGTGTAGTTTTGGAGATACAAGCTAATTTTGTACTATGCGTTATTTCTTCTCGTAAAGAGTTTCCAATGCGTACGTATATGTCTTTACTCTGCAAAACTGTATTTCCTTATGAAGTGGTATTCTTACATATCCTTTCGAGAGAAAACTGTCCTGTGCCTTCTCTTTTGAGGCTACACACTTAGACATACACGCAACATGAAAGCTTTTCGACTTACAAGTGTTGTTTAGGAAAAACAAGATAATTTCGCACGATGCGGGATTTCCTTAAAACGTGATTTTCTGAAAAATTTTGACGAAAGAAAATTCTCCTTTTGGTTCTCTTTAGATGCTACATGTTAAGACGTACACGCCACAACAATTCTTTTCGAGATACAACGTGTAGTTTTGGAGATACAAGCTAATTTTGTACTATGCGTTATTTCTTCTCGTAAAGAGTTTCCAATGCGTACGTATATGTCTTTACTCTGCAAAACTGTATTTCCTTATGAAGTGGTATTCTTCCATATCCTTTCGAGAGAAAACTGTCCTGTGCCTTCTCTTTTGAGGCTACACACTTAGACATACACGCAACATGAAAGCTTTTCGACTTACAACGTGTTGTTTAGGAAAAACAAGATAATTTCGCACGATGCGGGATTTCCTTAAAACGTGATTTTCTGAAAAATTTTGACGAAAGAAAATTCTCCTTTTGGTTCTCTTTAGATGCTACATGTTAGGACGTACACGCCACAACAATTCTTTTCGAGATACAACGTGTAGTTTTGGAGATACAAGCTAATTTTGTACTATGCGTTATTTCTTCTCGTAAAGAGCTTCCAATGCGTATGTATATGTCTTTACTCTGCAAAACTGTATTTCCTTATGAAGTGGTATTCTTCCATATCCTTTCGAGAGAAAACTGTCCTGTGCCTTCTCTTTTGAGGCTACACACTTAGACATACACGCAACATGAAAGCTTTTCGACTTACAACGTGTTGTTTAGGAAAAACAAGATAATTTCGCACGATGCGGGATTTCCTTAAAACGTGATTTTCTGAAAAATTTTGACGAAAGAAAATTCTCCTTTTGGTTCTCTTTAGATGCTACATGTTAAGACGTACACGCCACAACAATTCTTTTCGAGATACAACGTGTAGTTTTGGAGATACAAGCTAATATTGTACTATGCGTTATTTCTTCTCGTAAAGAGTTTCCAATGCGTACGTATATGTCTTTACTCTGCAAAACTGTATTTCCTTATGAAGTGGTATTCTTCCATATCCTTTCGAGAGGAAACTGTCCTGTGCCTTCTCTTTTGAGGCTACACACTTAGACATACACGCAACATGAAAGCTTTTCGACTTACAACGTGTTGTTTAGGAAAAACAAGATAATTTCGCACGATGCGGGATTTCCTTAAAACGTGATTTTCTGAAAAATTTTGACGAAAGAAAATTCTCCTATTGGTTCTCTTTAGATGCTACATGTTAAGACGTACACGCCACAACAATTCTTTTCGAGATACAACGTGTAGTTTTGGAGATACAAGCTAATTTTGTACTATGCGTTATTTCTTCTCGTAAAGAGTTTCCAATGCGTACATATATGTCTTTACTCTGCAAAACTGTATTTCCTTATGAAGTGGTATTCTTACATATCCTTTCGAGAGAAAACTGTCCTGTGCCTTCTCTTTTGAGGCTACACACTTAGACATACACGCAACATGAAAGCTTTTCGACTTACAACGTGTTGTTTAGGAAAAACAAGATAATTTCGCACGATGCGGGATTTCCTTAAAACGTGATTTTCTGAAAAATTTTGACGAAAGAAAATTCTCCTTTTGGTTCTCTTTAGATGCTACATGTTAAGACGTACACGCCACAACAATTCTTTTCGAGATACAACGTGTAGTTTTGGAGATACAAGCTAATTTTGTACTATGCGTTATTTCTTCTCGTAAAGAGTTTCCAATGCGTACGTATATGTCTTTACTCTGCAAAACTGTATTTCCTTATGAAGTGGTATTCTTACATATCCTTTCGAGAGAAAACTGTCCTGTGCCTTCTCTTTTGAGGCTACACACTTAGACATACACGCAACATGAAAGCTTTTCGACTTACAACGTGTTGTTTAGGAAAAACAAGATAATTTCGCACGATGCGGGGTTTCCTTAAAACGTGATTTTCTGAAAAATTTTGACGAAAGAAAATTCTCCTTTTGGTTCTCTTTAGATGCTACATGTTAAGACGTACACGCCACAACAATTCTTTTCGAGATTCAACGTGTAGTTTTGGAGATACAAGCTAATTTTGTACTATGCGTTATTTCTTCTCGTAAAGAGTTTCCAATGCGTACGTATATGTCTTTACTCTGCAAAACTGTATTTCCTTATGAAGTGGTATTCTTACATATCCTTTCGAGAGAAAACTGTCCTGTGCCTTCTCTTTTGAGGCTACACACTTAGACATACACGCAACATGAAAGCTTTTCGACTTACAACGTGTTGTTTAGGAAAAACAAGATAATTTCGCACGATGCGGGATTTCCTTAAAACGTGATTTTCTGAAAAATTTTGACGAAAGAAAATTCTCCTTTTGGTTCTCTTTAGATGCTACATGTTAAGACGTACACGCCACAACAATTCTTTTCGAGATACAACGTGTAGTTTTGGAGATACAAGCTAATTTTGTACTATGCGTTATTTCTTCTCGTAAAGAGTTTCCAATGCGTACGTATATGTCTTTACTCTGCAAAACTGTATTTCCTTATGAAGTGGTATTCTTACATATCCTTTCGAGAGAAAACTGTTCTGTGCCTTCTCTTTTGAGGCTACACACTTAGACATACACGCAACATGAAAGCTTTTCGACTTACAACGTGTTGTTTAGGAAAAACAAGATAATTTCGCACGATGCGGGATTTCCTTAAAACGTGATTTTCTGAAAAATTTTGACGAAAGAAAATTCTCCTTTTGGTTCTCTTTAGATGCTACATGTTAAGACGTACACGCCACAACAATTCTTTTCGAGATACAACGTGTAGTTTTGGAGATACAAGCTAATTTTGTACTATGCGTTATTTCTTCTCGTAAAGAGTTTCCAATGCGTACGTATATGTCTTTACTCTGCAAAACTGTATTTCCTTATGAAGTGGTATTCTTACATATCCTTTCGAGAGAAAACTGTCCTGTGCCTTCTCTTTTGAGGCTACACACTTAGACATACACGCAACATGAAAGCTTTTCGACTTACAACGTGTTGTTTAGGAAAAACAAGATAATTTCGCACGATGCGGGATTTCCTTAAAACGTGATTTTCTGAAAAATTTTGACGAAAGAAAATTCTCCTTTTGGTTCTCTTTAGATGCTACATGTTAAGACGTACACGCCACAACAATTCTTTTCGAGATACAACGTGTAGTTTTGGAGATACAATCTAATTTTGTACTATGCGTTATTTCTTCTCGTAAAGAGTTTCCAATGCGTACGTATATGTCTTTACTCTGCAAAACTGTATTTCCTTATGAAGTGGTATTCTTACATATCCTTTCGAGAGAAAACTGTCCTGTGCCTTCTCTTTTGAGGCTACACACTTAGACATACACGCAACATGAAAGCTTTTCGACTTACAACGTGTTGTTTAGGAAAAACAAGATAATTTCGCACGATGCGGGATTTCCTTAAAACGTGATTTTCTGAAAAATTTTGACGAAAGAAAATTCTCCTTTTGGTTCTCTTTAGATGCTACATGTTAAGACGTACACGCCACAACAATTCTTTTCGAGATTCAACGTGTAGTTTTGGAGATACAAGCTAATTTTGTACTATGCGTTATTTCTTCTCGTAAAGAGTTTCCAATGCGTACGTATATGTCTTTACTCTGCAAAACTGTATTTCCTTATGAAGTGGTATTCTTACATATCCTTTCGAGAGAAAACTGTCCCTGTGCCTTCTCTTTTGAGGCTACACACTTAGACATACACGCAACATGAAAGCTTTTCGACTTACAACGTGTTGTTTAGGAAAAACAAGATAATTTCGCACGATGCGGGATTTCCTTAAAACGTGATTTTCTGAAAAATTTTGACGAAAGAAAATTCTCCTTTTGGTTCTCTTTAGATGCTACATGTTAAGACGTACACGCCACAACAATTCTTTTCGAGATACAACGTGTAGTTTTGGAGATACAAGCTAATTTTGTACTATGCGTTATTTCTTCTCGTAAAGAGTTTCCAATGCGTACGTATATGTCTTTACTCTGCAAAACTGTATTTCCTTATGAAGTGGTATTCTTACATATCCTTTCGAGAGAAAACTGTTCTGTGCCTTCTCTTTTGAGGCTACACACTTAGACATACACGCAACATGAAAGCTTTTCGACTTACAACGTGTTGTTTAGGAAAAACAAGATAATTTCGCACGATGCGGGATTTCCTTAAAACGTGATTTTCTGAAAAATTTTGACGAAAGAAAATTCTCCTTTTGGTTCTCTTTAGATGCTACATGTTAAGACGTACACGCCACAACAATTCTTTTCGAGATACAACGTGTAGTTTTGGAGATACAAGCTAATTTTGTACTATGCGTTATTTCTTCTCGTAAAGAGTTTCCAATGCGTACATATATGTCTTTACTCTGCAAAACTGTATTTCCTTATGAAGTGGTATTCTTACATATCCTTTCGAGAGAAAACTGTCCTGTGCCTTCTCTTTTGAGGCTACACACTTAGACATACACGCAACATGAAAGCTTTTCGACTTACAACGTGTTGTTTAGGAAAAACAAGATAATTTCGCACGATGCGGGATTTCCTTAAAACGTGATTTTCTGAAAAATTTTGACGAAAGAAAATTCTCCTTTTGGTTCTCTTTAGATGCTACATGTTAAGACGTACACGCCACAACAATTCTTTTCGAGATACAACGTGTAGTTTTGGAGATACAAGCTAATTTTGTACTATGCGTTATTTCTTCTCGTAAAGAGTTTCCAATGCGTACGTATATGTCTTTACTCTGCAAAACTGTATTTCCTTATGAAGTGGTATTCTTACATATCCTTTCGAGAGAAAACTGTCCTGTGCCTTCTCTTTTGAGGCTACACACTTAGACATACACGCAACATGAAAGCTTTTCGACTTACAACGTGTTGTTTAGGAAAAACAAGATAATATCGCACGATGCGGGATTTCCTTAAAACGTGATTTTCTGAAAAATTTTGACGAAAGAAAATTCTCCTTTTGGTTCTCTTTAGATGCTACATGTTAAGACGTACACGCCACAACAATTCTTTTCGAGATACAACGTGTAGTTTTGGAGATACAAGCTAATTTTGTACTATGCGTTATTTCTTCTCGTAAAGAGTTTCCAATGCGTACGTATATGTCTTTACTCTGCAAAACTGTATTTCCTTATGAAGTGGTATTCTTACATATCCTTTCGAGAGAAAACTGTCCTGTGCCTTCTCTTTTGAGGCTACACACTTAGACATACACGCAACATGAAAGCTTTTCGACTTACAACGTGTTGTTTAGGAAAATCAAGATAATTTCGCACGATGCGGGATTTCCTTAAAACGTGATTTTCTGAAAAATTTTGACGAAAGAAAATTCTCCTTTTGGTTCTCTTTAGATGCTACATGTTAAGACGTACACGCCACAACAATTCTTTTCGAGATACAACGTGTAGTTTTGGAGATACAAGCTAATTTTGTACTATGCGTTATTTCTTCTCGTAAAGAGTTTCCAATGCGTACGTATATGTCTTTACTCTGCAAAACTGTATTTCCTTATGAAGTGGTATTCTTACATATCCTTTCGAGAGAAAACTGTCCTGTGCCTTCTCTTTTGAGGCTACACACTTAGACATACACGCAACATGAAAGCTTTTCGACTTACAACGTGTTGTTTAGGAAAAACAAGATAATTTCGCACGATGCGGGATTTCCTTAAAACGTGATTTTCTGAAAAATTTTGACGAAAGAAAATTCTCCTTTTGGTTCTCTTTAGATGCTACATGTTAAGACGTACACGCCACAACAATTCTTTTCGAGATACAACGTGTAGTTTTGGAGATACAAGCTAATTTTGTACTATGCGTTATTTCTTCTCGTAAAGAGTTTCCAATGCGTACGTATATGTCTTTACTCTGCAAAACTGTATTTCCTTATGAAGTGGTATTCTTACATATCCTTTCGAGAGAAAACTGTTCTGTGCCTTCTCTTTTGAGGCTACACACTTAGACATACACGCAACATGAAAGCTTTTCGACTTACAACGTGTTGTTTAGGAAAAACAAGATAATTTCGCACGATGCGGGATTTCCTTAAAACGTGATTTTCTGAAAAATTTTGACGAAAGAAAATTCTCCTTTTGGTTCTCTTTAGATGCTACATGTTAAGACGTACACGCCACAACAATTCTTTTCGAGATACAACGTGTAGTTTTGGAGATACAAGCTAATTTTGTACTATGCGTTATTTCTTCTCGTAAAGAGTTTCCAATGCGTACGTATATGTCTTTACTCTGCAAAACTGTATTTCCTTATGAAGTGGTATTCTTACATATCCTTTCGAGAGAAAACTGTCCTGTGCCTTCTCTTTTGAGGCTACACACTTAGACATACACGCAACATGAAAGCTTTTCGACTTACAACGTGTTGTTTAGGAAAAACAAGATAATTTCGCACGATGCGGGATTTCCTTAAAACGTGATTTTCTGAAAAATTTTGACGAAAGAAAATTCTCCTTTTGGTTCTCTTTAGATGCTACATGTTAAGACGTACACGCCACAAACAATTCTTTTCGAGATACAACGTGTAGTTTTGGAGATACAATCTAATTTTGTACTATGCGTTATTTCTTCTCGTAAAGAGTTTCCAATGCGTACGTATATGTCTTTACTCTGCAAAACTGTATTTCCTTATGAAGTGGTATTCTTACATATCCTTTCGAGAGAAAACTGTCCTGTGCCTTCTCTTTTGAGGCTACACACTTAGACATACACGCAACATGAAAGCTTTTCGACTTACAACGTGTTGTTTAGGAAAAACAAGATAATTTCGCACGATGCGGGATTTCCTTAAAACGTGATTTTCTGAAAAATTTTGACGAAAGAAAATTCTCCTTTTGGTTCTCTTTAGATGCTACATGTTAAGACGTACACGCCACAACAATTCTTTTCGAGATTCAACGTGTAGTTTTGGAGATACAAGCTAATTTTGTACTATGCGTTATTTCTTCTCGTAAAGAGTTTCCAATGCGTACGTATATGTCTTTACTCTGCAAAACTGTATTTCCTTATGAAGTGGTATTCTTACATATCCTTTCGAGAGAAAACTGTCCTGTGCCTTCTCTTTTGAGGCTACACACTTAGACATACACGCAACATGAAAGCTTTTCGACTTACAACGTGTTGTTTAGGAAAAACAAGATAATTTCGCACGATGCGGGATTTCCTTAAAACGTGATTTTCTGAAAAATTTTGACGAAAGAAAATTCTCCTTTTGGTTCTCTTTAGATGCTACATGTTAAGACGTACACGCCACAACAATTCTTTTCGAGATACAACGTGTAGTTTTGGAGATACAAGCTAATTTTGTACTATGCGTTATTTCTTCTCGTAAAGAGTTTCCAATGCGTACGTATATGTCTTTACTCTGCAAAACTGTATTTCCTTATGAAGTGGTATTCTTACATATCCTTTCGAGAGAAAACTGTTCTGTGCCTTCTCTTTTGAGGCTACACACTTAGACATACACGCAACATGAAAGCTTTTCGACTTACAACGTGTTGTTTAGGAAAAACAAGATAATTTCGCACGATGCGGGATTTCCTTAAAACGTGATTTTCTGAAAAATTTTGACGAAAGAAAATTCTCCTTTTGGTTCTCTTTAGATGCTACATGTTAAGACGTACACGCCACAACAATTCT
>NW_026263328.1:0-52000 GCF_947179515.1 Apodemus sylvaticus
AAGTCTATCCCATAAATGTGAACAGTGCAGAGCAGTGATTTGCCCTGATCGGGGCACTCTATGGATGAGCTTTCAAGAGACCTCAAGGGGCTCTATTCTTCATTCTAAGCACAAGATTGAATCCTTGGCTGTTCAGAAAGCCTGGATCAATAGATAGTGAGGCCTGTCTATAGGACAAAGGAAAGAACTGACAATGGGATCTCAAGTGACCTTGGGACCAATTGAGGCTCCAGATTGCCTAGATAAGGCATAGTAGTGGCATTCTGACTCAAAAGTGTGACATCTTGGATGGTGTTTGGCTGAGCATGCCTTCCTTCATCTAGAATCTGTAACCATTTTGAATGCATGGACCACAACTTTAATCCCAGGACTCGGAAACAAATGGCAAGTGGGTTTTTGTGATTGTGAGGCCTGGCTTGTCTGTATAGTGAGAATCAGGAAGTCAGGGACATGCACATGGAACCTGCCTCAGTCTCAGAAGAGAACTTTTGGAGAAATAAATAGGTGTTAGCGGTGGCTGGGAATGTGCATGTCCTCTGGGCAGCAGGATGAGAAGAGACGCATTTTTTGAGATTGCCCCTAGAGAGTAAGGAAAATTTTTATTTTCTGGATGGAGCCCAAGTTAGGAGGAAATCCTACAGGATGGGTCAGTTCTTTGTTACACACCTTTAGTCCTAGCCCAGCTTTGGAAGTAACAGTTAGGCTGATCCTTATGAATTCTGTTTCAGCCTTGTGTTCTGTTTGACTCACATACAGCATAGTTCATTTAGCGAAACTCAGTCACAAAAGAAAAAGAGTACAAAAATAGTCTGCGATCTGGCCAGGTTTCCGTTAGGTATTAAGTTGTGGCTACAGACCAGGTGTTACAACAGGGTGTGTATAGCTGCTGGATTCTAGAGGATGAAAGGAGGAGCCTGTTGGAGAGTCCTAGATAGCGAGATTCAATTAAGGCTAAGTCCTTAGTATAGTACTTCAATATCAGGGGATCTGGCTTAGGTGTACTTGCCTTCTGACATCCAGAGTAATTAGATCATCAATGCTCTTGTTTAGAATATGGGCTGTGGAAAGGGGTCCATTGCAATGGGACATGTTCCATGGCCCTTGATTCTTTATTTTGACACAGGGTGTCATACTGCAAGGAGGAGAATCTCGGAACATGTTTTTCCAATTATGATAATATTACATTTTTTAAAAAAAATATTTACTCTTTTTTACAGTCCATATTTTATCCTCCCACTTCTGGTTCCACATTCCATAAGTCTAGATTCCTTCTCCAGGAGGATGTTCCCACCCCACCCCCTACCTACAAGAATTACCTGCTGATTTGCGGCCTCCAGGCTCTTTAGGGTTAGTTACATCTTCTTTGAGGGAGTACAGTCCCACAGTTTTCTGCTGAGTATGTGTTGGGGGCCTCATATCAGCTGGTGTATGCTTAATTGGTGGTTGCCTAGTTTCTGAGAGATCTGGGGGGTCCAGGATAGTTGAGACTGCTGCTTTCTCTCTTCTATCTCTTGTATTCTGCTGGTAATGCTTAATTATTCCAGATCTCATTCCTTGGTTTTCAATGTCCAATTTCCAGGGTTGCCTAAATTTGTCTTTATTATATCTACTTCCAATTTTAGGTCTTGGACTGCTTTAATAAATACGTTCACTTGTTTGATTGTATTTTCCTGTATTGCTTACAGGATTTATATGTTTCCTCTCTAAGTTCTTCTACCTGTTCACCTGTGTTTTCTTATATTTCTTTATGTAAGTAATTCATATCCTTTTTAAAGTATTCTATTATCTTAATGAGATAAGATTTTAGGTCATCTTCCTGACTTTCAAGTGCATTTGTATATTGGACATTGCCTCAGTTTCTCCTTCATCTTTGTCTAGGCAGTGTTTCCCATTAACGAATATATCCATTTTATGTTCTGAACACTACCTCCCTCTCAATCCTTTGGGTATATGCAGTCCAGATTATATCCCCCTTCTGGTCCACCCACTGAATGTTCCACATCCCATAAGTCTAGTTTCCTTCTCTGGGAGGATGTCCTCATTCCACCCCCTACCTGCAAGAACTCCCTGCCCACTTGGGGCCTCAAGTCTCTTTAGGGTTAGGTACATCTTCTCTGAGGGAGTACAGTCCCACAGTGTTCTGCTGAGTATGTGTTGGGGGCCTCATATCAGCTGGTGTATGCTTAAATGGTAGTTTCCTAGTTTCTGAGAGATCTTGGGGGTCCAGGTTATTTTAGACTACTGCTTTCTTTCTTCTATCTCTTGTATTCTCCTGGTAATGATTAATTATTCCAGATCTCATTCCTTGGTTTTCAATTTCCAGAGTTGCCTATATTTGTCCTTGTTATATCTACTTCCAATTCTAGGTCTTAGACTGCTTTAATAAAAACTTTCACTTCTTTGATTGTATTTCCTGTATTGCTTATGGGATTTATGTGTTTCCTCTCTAAGTGCTTCTACCTGTTCACCTGAGTTTTCTTATATTTCTTTATGTGAGTTATTTATATCCCTTTAAAAGGATTCTATTATCTTAATGAGATAAGATTTTAGGTCATCTTCCTGACTTTCAAGTTCTTTTGTCTATTCAGGGCTTGCTGTGGTGGGAGAAGTAGTTTCTGATAATGCCAAGTTTACTGGCTTCTGTTTCTCATGGTCTTACTCTTGCCTCTGGCCATATGGTTATAGGGAGTCTTTCCTGGTTGGGGTGTTTCTGTTTGGGCATTGCCTTTTTTTTTTTTTTTTTTTTTTTTGTCCCTAGGTTGACTCAGGTCTCATGGTAGGCCAATTGCCTTGTATGTGGCAAACTTCCTATGGGATCTTCTGACTGTGGAACCTTCATAGGGGCATGTATACTGGTGAATTTTTGCCCTGGTGACAGTGTGTCTTCAGGGAGGCCTTCTTGAAGACCTTTGAATTGTGGGTTCTGTAGAGGGGCAGAGAAGCTGGAGATATGTTGCCCTGGCTGTGACACATCTACTGGGATGCCTTCATACTGTTTACTCTTGAGAGGATTTGTCAAGCTGTTGCCCTATGTTTAGCTGTTAACAAGGGAAACATAAGTACTGTAGGTTTTGTTTCCCTGCATGCAAAAGAATTCCAGAGAGGCTTTCAGACTGTCGATTCAGTTTCTCTGCATGCTGCAGTGCCCCTGGGAGGTCTTCAGACTTTGGTGTCAGTTGTCCATTTACTCTGTTTGCAGAATTCCTGGGTTTGTGATTTGACTTTTGTGTCAGTTGCCCTGCATGCCACAGAAATCCTGTGAAGCCTTCAGGCTTTTATTTTCATGGGCAGAGGCAGACTAGCTAGTAGTCTGTCCCAACAAAATTTCACAGCCAGAAGTGTAGGGTATGGAAAATTTAAACATTGGAAATGAACATTCAATTGCCAGCCTACCTGGACTGGCAACCTCTTGTTAATACTGGAGCCAAGTGCATATTTATTTCAATACTGAGAATACTTGTAAGATTTAGAAACAGAGGCAGTTGTTCAGAAAGAATGAAGCTCCTGTCTGATTCCTGCTCTGTAACAGTCCAAACCAAATGCTGGGTTGGCAGAATGGGTAAATCAGTGCTCTCTGTACGTTTTTTGACGTGTTTTCTTTTACTAGACTCTCCAGAACGGGAACATATTCCAATAGGTTCGGAACACACATAGGGCTGAAGGTCCCTCCTTGTATCCAAAATTCCAAATGCCTTCAAGTGCACCCATAGAAACCAGACCCCAAAGGCTTCAAGAGACTGCAAGGAACTTACCCTTTCAAGTTTATTACAGTCCCATATTGACCCCAACAAATCCAATGCAATCAAGTCTTTCAGTCCCTGAAAGGGACCTACATCAGCAAGAGATCCAAGGACCATCAAGAAAATCAGGTATCCAAATGCAACTAGATCCTGTACTGGGCCCAGGTTTACCTACTTTGAAAAAACCCTCAGGGCGTCTAAGTTATCAAATACATAATTGAAATCTTGTTTCCATGTTCTCATAGGATCTGTGGTACTGTCAGAGAAATATGGTGACCATCAATCTGGCCCTGTGACTTCAAGAAAGGTGCGGAAGGAACGCATTGTGTACTCCAAAGAACAAAAGCACCTGCTGCAAGAACATTTTGATAAGTGTCAGTACCCAAACCAGGATCAATGTGCGAAGCTGGCAGAGTTAGTTGGTGTGACAGCGAGGGACATCAAGGTCTGCCCCTCTCTTTTCCCTCAATCCAACAGCAAAAATCTACACTTTCCCATCAGAAACTTTAATTTTGTTCTTAAATGCTTAGGGCAGTGATGACAGTTTTAGGTGGTGGATATTTATGAATCAAATGCTGGGACTCAAATTTTTATCAACCTCGTAGCAATATAGAAAAGCATTGTTTCCATGCAGGGTCTCAGAAACCTAATCACCAGAGCTCCTGCTAAAATACAGGACACACTGGCTCAATCTCCCCAGTCTTATGTTGTCTGGTCATACACAATCTACTTTATTATAATATCTTAGCCATCTTGAGTTTCCTGCTTCTTTGTTTCTGACATGTGAATCATTGCTATACAAACACCTTTTATCCAAAATCTTCACCTTTTGGTCCTGTTAGGGGACAACAGGTATTCTTCTGATATCTTCTTTCTTTTCCAGATCTGGTTTAAGAACAGCCAAGCTAAATACAAGCGGATGGCTCTCCAGAATATTACAGAAGCTTTGCCAGAGACCAATGGAAGTTCAAAACCTGTTTTTGAATCAACCCACTTTCCTGGTTCCATACCTCTTGTTGCTGCTGAGAATGGAGAGCCCATGTGTTCAGGCACATTTAGTGAGGTTTCCATTCCCAAACTCAACTGCATCCAGGAATCTTCTCTGCATCATTATCAGGCCAGTGATTCAGACAGGTGTAGTCAGCAGGAAGATCTGCTTGTTGGCCATGCTCCCATTATAGATTGGTATTCTGGTCAATCAGCAGCAGTTGAAGCCCAGACTGATCTAGCAGTGACTGAATCTACAGATGTCCTAGAAGCTGCCTCCCATTGCCCAGAGGAGGCTCAAGGTTCAGGTCCATCTGCAGAGGAACTCTGGCAAAGAATCCTTGACGACTTGGAGAAATCCGAGGACTGGCTTACTCCAGTGACTGAATCTACAGATGTCCTAGAAGCTGCCACCCATTGCCCAGAGGAGGCTCAAGGTTCAGGTCCATCTGCAGAGGAACTCTGGCAAAGAATCATTGACGACTTTGACATACCCGAGGACTGGCTTACTCCAGTGACTGAATCTACAGATGTCCTAGAAGCTGCCACCCATTGCCCAGAGGAGGCTCGAGGTTCAGGTCCATCTGCAGAGGAACTCTGGCAAAGAATCCTTGATGACTTTGACAAATCCGAGGACTGGCTTACTCTGGATTACACCCCAAATCCAACTTACTTCTCTCAGCTCCTTGACCATTCCAGACATTTATAGTCATGAAGAAGTGTGTTATGTACACCCTTCATCTCAGTATTTGTGGGAATTAACCAGGCCTTTCTGTAGACGTTGTGTACCACTGTGGTTTATATAGAGGGGTTGTTTCAAAGCAACTGTAAATATTCATTCTTCATTGTTACATTATGTTCTCATGAAATAAAAGGAGAAATAGTTCCTGAAAATTATTTTATTACATATATTATCCATTTACATTCCAGTCACTACTGCATATGTCCCACTGACCTATAGTTCTTCACCCAACACATTAGGTAAAGTTTTCCCCTAATATTTTTTAACGTTTTTTACCTTTATTATGATAGTATCACATACTATAATAGAATAGGAGATTAACTAATTCAGAAAGAAATAAATCAGGATAAAGTGTCCTTGCCATTTTTATTTACATTAAGGATTCAGAAAGTGGAACAAATTAAGACGACTAGGTAAACACCTAAAACCATGACAACTTAGCTAAAGTTACATAATATTAGGATTCAAACCCTAATTTAGATATTACCAAATTATTCTCTAAGTAAATAAGAGACCCAAAACGTTATTGAGTCTAACAACTTACACATGAAATATACAGCACTTTGTTTTCTCAGAAAGCAATAGGGCAGCTCTTAGGCATTTTCTTTGTACAGTGAGTAGAAAATCTTGATATGACTAGGCACCTCAGCTTTACCAGTAAGCTGCTCAGATATAGCATATAGCAGTTTAATAGAGAGGTAACACTTCAGGGTTCAGAAGGCAGCAATAATTCTATTTTGGCTTTTATACTAAATGCTTATTATATTTAAGGTGACAATTGAAGCATATGATGTGAAGGTCATTAAGATTTAATGACAATCATTACAGTGTCTTGCAATGTACACACAACTGTATAATGCTTCTCTGGAATGAAAACAGTGTTGATTAATTGGATTTTACATACCCACACAGAGAAAACTTAAAAAATAACTATCAAAGGCAATGTACTATGCTGATGTACTAAATTCAAAGTATGCCACAGAACTGAAACACATGACTAACACCGTGCTTTGTTCTAGGAGAAAGCTGACCAGTTCTCAGGGAAAGCTAAGCCTACACCATTTATCCTAATAACCATGGCTTATATAAACACATCAGGTTCCCAGTAAAGAACCAAATCTAGGAATGTAAGTAAAACTTTGAGTGTTTTACATCTCTAGAACCTGGCTAAGGCTACACATCTATCTTCAAATCAGAAGCTGATATGAAATAGAGTGAGGTTCCCAGCTATGATAGAAAATAGAAAGGCTTCCAAGCACCATATTCCCTCAGGTTCCAGGAAAGCATCATGTGAGAAATAGAGAAGTAGGCAAAGAGGAAAGCTGGAAACATTCAGCTGTGATGTGATTCACTGTACAAGGCATTTAAAGTTCAGGACTGGAGTGAACCATCAGGCTTTTCATAATGCTGGGAGCTATCCGTTTAATAATGTTCCCAGATTAAAGCAGGCATGATCGTGAGGGTAACCACAGTCCCAGCTTTTGACAGTCTATCTGCAGTCTGAGCATCCTTCGAGCCACTGACATTCTGTCCCTTGATCTCACAGATGTGGTTGTCAGTTAGAAGGCTATTACTGGTAGCAGAATTATCCTTCACTATGGATGAGATTTTAACACTTCTAACGATAAAGCAAATAACCTGGTGATGCACAGAGATAGCAGACACACAGAAGTGTGGAGAAGCCAGAGAGCACAGCTAGGAGAATCCCTGTTGCTCAGAGGATCATGTCAAGTACTCCCAGGCAGGAAGCGTTTGGTTTCTATCTCCAGCTGGGGACGATCCTCTCCCACAGAGTGCCATATCCTGGTTAATCAGGGAGATAGCTAACCACACAGGAGTGCAGAGAGGTTTGAGAGCACAGGGAGGATGACCCCTGCAGCTCAGAGGAACCAGCCCAAAATCCTGAGAACACAGGTACCCAGGATCAGCCTGGGACAGAAGACTTCTGATTTTTGTCTGCATCCAGATAAGATGCTGGGCCACAGAATTACATATAGAAATACCACCACAAGGAAGCTAGTCTTTCAGGAGTGCCTACCAATCTGTGTCCAAAGGTGAGGCCACCACCATTCTCAAATTTCTGGACAAAGTGGGACCTGCTAAGAACCATCAGGACACAGGAATCAAGAATCAGCTGGTGACAGGATACTTTTGATTTCTTTATGTACACCTGAGCTCACACATTATCCCAGCTCTGCATACATAAACTCCTCTTAGAGAGAATGGGTCTCCCTGGAGTTCAGATACATAGGCTAGCAGGACAGTTAAACCACAGTCAGAGACATCAAGACCAGCTAGCACCAGAGATAACCAGATGGCAAAAATCAAATGCAAGAACACTGGCAACAAACCAAGTCAACATGGAAACATGTGAACGTAGTTCTCCCACAACAGCAAGTCCTGGATACCCTAACACACCAGAAAAACAAGATCTGGATTTAAAATTACATCTCATGATGCTGATATAGGACGTCAGAGAGGACATAAATAGTTCCCTTAAATACAAACAGGAGAACATTTGTCAACAGGTAGAAGCCCTTAAAGAGAAAACACAAAATTTTCTTAAGGAATTACAGGAAAACACACACACACACACACACACACACACACACACACACACACAAACCAAAGAAACAAAAAAAACAGGTGAAGGAATTGAACAAAACCATACAGGATCTAATAGTGGAACTAGAAAAAACAACTAAATCACAAAGGGATACAACTCTGGAGATAGAAAACCTTGGTAAGAATTCAAGAGTCCTAGATACAAGCATCAGCAACAGAATAGAAGAGTTAGATGAAGGAATCTCAGATGCTGAAGATACCATAGAAAGCATTGACTCAACCATCAAGGAAAATGCAAAATGCAGAAACCGTGTAACCCAAAACATTCAGGAAATCCAGACCACAATGAGAAGAGCAAACATAAGGACTATAGGTATAGAGGAGCATAAAGATTTACAACTTAATTGACCAGTAAATAACTTCAACAAAATTGTAGAAGAAAACTTCCCTGACGTAAAGAGAGAGATGCCTGTGACCATTCAAGAAGCCTACAGAAATCCAAACAGACTGGACAAGAACAGATATGCACTTGACAAAGAAAGACCATTCAAACCTGTAATGGAAAGGAAAATTTATCAGAATTACGCCAGACTTCTCACCAGAGACCATGAAAACAAGGAGATCTTGTGCAGATCTCATACAGATCATAAGAGAAAACAAATGCTAGCCCAGACCCACTAAAACCACTATACCCACCAAAACTCTTATCACCATATATGGAAAAACTAAGATATTCCATGATAAAACAAAATTTGCCCAATATCTTTCCACAAATCCAGCCCTACAAAGGATAATATAAAATGCCAGCACAAGGAGGGAAACTACACCTTAGAAAAAGGAAGTAATAATCTTTCAACACATCCAAAAGAGGAGAAGCACTCAAACATAAAAATTACATCAAAAATAACCGGGAGCAACAATCACTTTTCCTTAATATCTCTTAATCTCAATGAACATAATTTACCAATAAAAACATAGACTAACAGACTGGATTTGTAAACAGGATCCAGCATTTTGCTACATAGAAATCTACCTCAGTGACAAAGACAGGCACTCCAAGCTACAGGACCACATATGTAGGGACCTTGGTCAGACCTATACAAACTGCCTGATTGTTGCTTCCATCTCTGTAAATCTCTGTAAGCCTAGCTTATTTGATCCGGTGGGCTGTGTTTTCTTGGTATTTTCAACTGCTCTAACTACGGCAGTCTTTTACCCGTTCTGTGGCGCTTCCGTGGCTCTGCCTATATTTCTGCCTATGTGCCTTTGCTTTAGGTCTCATTGGTTGCTGAATGGCAGGCATCAGATTAAAATTGGGCTAGCCAGTTCTCCAGGAGTATAACAATGAGCATAGCATAGTTATGCAAGGTTCCCATTGACAAACATAACAGAGTATCATTGATAGTGTCAGGGGTTGGTTCTTGCCCATAGGATGGTTTACAATTTGTGCTGGCAATTAATTGGAAATTGCCTCAGTTTCTCCTTCATCTTTGTCTAGGCAGTGTGTCCCATTAATAAATATATCCATTTTATGTTCTCAACACTTCCTACCTCTCAACATTACCTGACAGTCACTACTCTATTCCTTTTCTCTCATAGGGTTTCCCCATGGGTCTACCTTGAACCTAATGCATCAAGTCTCTGCAGGATCAGGTACATCCTCTCCTTTTGAGGCCCCTCAAGGCAGCCTAGGTAGAAGAATGGCTCCAGAGACAGCCAATAGCTTCCAATCTAGTTATTGGGGGACCCACATGAAGACTGAGGTGCACATCTGCTAAATATATTATGGGGGCCTAAGTTCAACCCATGTGTGTGTGTGTGTGTGTGTGTGTGGTCTTTTGTTGGCTACTGAGTCTGTGAGAGCTCCCAAGAGGGCTTGTCCCCACTTTTTGCCATTCTTCTCCAACATCCACTCTGCTGATTTTGTAGATGTGTGCCAAATGAGTCTGTTACTCTCAGTTTCTTTTCCTAACTAATGTGCAGTTAATTTTTCTTTAAATAAAAGTACTTTCTTTTCTTTATTCGATATATTTTCATTTACATTTCACATGATTTCCCCTTTTCTAGACCCCCAAACCCCGAAAGTCCCATCAGCCCCCTTCCCTCCCCCTGTTCTCCCCCCCACCCCTTCCCAATTCCCTGTTCTGGTTTTGTGCTATAATGCTTGACTGAGTCTTTCCAGAACTGGGGGCCACTCCTCTGTTCTTCTTGTACCTCATTTGATGTGTGGATTATGTTTTTGGTATTCCAGTTTTCTAGGTTAATATCCACTTATTTGTGAGTGCATACCATGATTCATTTTTTGAGTCTGGGTTACCTCACTTAGTATGATGTTCTCCAGCTCCATCCATTTGCCTAAGAATTTCATGAATTCATTGTTTCTAATGGCTGAATAGTACTCCACTGTGTATATATACCACATTTTTTTGCATCCACTCTTCTGTTGAGGGATACCTGGGTTCTTTCCAGCTTCTGGCACTTAAAAATAGGGCTGCTATGAACATAGTGGAACATGTATCCTTATTACATGCTGGGGAAATCTTCTGGGTATATGCCCAGGAGTGGTATAGCAGGATCTTCTGGAAGTGAGGTGCCCAGTTTTCTGAGGAACTGCCAGACTGATTTCTCGAGTGGTTGTACCAATTTGCAACCCCACAAGCAGTGGAGGAGTGGTCCTCTTTCTCCACATCCTCGCCTACATCTGCTTCTCCTGAATTTTTAATCTTAGCCATTCTTACTGGTGTAAGGTGAAATCTCAGGGTTGTTTTGATTTGCATTTATAAAAGTGCTTTCTTGAGTACAGTTTGATCTGTCTCTTTTATTTGAGAGAGTTTTTTATTCTGTAACAGCCATGGTAGTCCTGTGACTTACTCTGTAGTCAAGGCTGGTCTGGAACTCACAGAGATCTACTTGCTTTGGTGTTCCAAGTGTTGGGCTTAAGGAGTGCACCACCATATCTAACTTGAATTTAATTGAATGTGATCTCTTCTACTACATACCATTGCAAAATATCAAAACTCTTCGCATTATGGAACTAGAGCTGGATTTAACTGAGGGTTACTTATTGTGGAGATGGAGTGATGGCTCAGTGAGTCAGAGCAATAGTTGCTTCATCAGAAAAGCCTGGTTTAGTTCCCAACCTCCACTATGTGGCTCAGAACCGTCCATTGGGAATTGTATTCCTTTGGAGTCTTAGCCCTCCTTCTGTCTGTAGGGTTCCAGGCATGCTTGCACATTACTGACACATGTTCATGTATACATCTACATTTACAACAAAAGAAAAGATTGCTTGTTGATCTTGATTCTTGAAATTTGGTTCCTAATTGGTCTGGAATCCCATATATGCTATAACTCCAGGCGCAGGGGCTCTGAATCCCTTTTTGAGGCACAGGGACCGCACACATGAGACCTGAACACTCACAGAAAACTGAACAAAATTCAAATGAACTTGTAGAAAATGAATTAAGTTGGGTGTGGTAGGGCTCACTTTTGTTGTTGTTGTTTTTTGAGACAGTTTTTCTCTGTGTAGCTCTGGCTGCCCTGGAACTCAGTCTTTAGACCAGACTGGCCTGGAACTGAGAAATCTGCCTGCCTCTGCCTTCCAAGTTTTGGGAATAAAGGAGTGCACCACCCCCGTCAGGCTGGAAGGGCTCACTTTTAATGCCATGAATTGTGATGGAAGGATTCTATTCTCCAGGGCATCCTGTTCTTTGTTCCCAAAGCCTGTTTAGAAAAATTAATTCAGGAGTGGTTTTACATGCCTTTATGGTCAGTATTTGGAGGCAGAGTCAAACTCTGAGTGAGTTTGAGACTATTCCAGAATATCCAGTGATATGAAGAGTGATGATGTCACCCGAAGTAAATATTCATTAGGTAGTATTAAATCAGATTGTAGGTAAAATAGTGTTAATTATTTTCTGAAAGGAATTTTTATAATTACTCTTGGCAGAACATCTAGTACAATGACAGTTGTTTTGTTTTTCCATTACAAAGATTTATTCATCTTATTTTATTTTGGATTTTTTTGTTTTGTTTTTGGAGACAGGGTTTCTCTGTGTAACACTGGCTGTCCTGGCAATCAATCTGTAGACCAGGCTGGCCTTGAATTAAGAAATCTCTCTGCCTCTCGCTCCCAAGTGCTGGGATTGAAAGCATGTGCCACCACCTCCTGGCATTATTTTTGATTTCTTAACATAGGGCCTTTGTACGTAGTTCTAACTCTCCTGGAAGTGCTTATGTAAACAAGACTGCCTTCCACAAATGGAGATCCTCATCCATTTGCTTTGCAGGTAATGGGATTGAAAGGCTCTGTTATGATGCCCAGCCTTACTTCATTTTTACATGTTGTACTGGATGGGTTAGTGTGTGAACTTGACACATTCTTTCACAGAGAAAGGAGCTTCAGTTGGGGAAATGCCTCCATGAGATTCAGCTGTGGGGTATTTTCTCAATTAGTGATCAAGGGGAGAGGGCCCCTCCTGGGTGGTACACTCATTTAATCCCTGTCATTGGGAGGCAGAGGCAGGCAGATTGCTGAGTTTTCTGAGGCCACCCAGGTTTGCAGGGTAGGTTCCAGGACTGCCAGGGCTACACAGAGAAACCCTGTCACAAACAAACAAACAAACAAACAAACAAACAAGTAGTCCATAATCATAATCTTCCTTATAAAGCCAAAGTGTCCAAGTCCTTCCCTTAATCCAGCCTTCTCTAACATTTTTTCCAGACACTGGAATTGGGTTACAGAGAAAACTAACCAAGGATGCTACTCCTTTCCAGGTTCCAGACAGCGCAGCTTTGGCACAACTAAAACCCTGAAGAAACAATGTCCATTGCCGTTATAACTAGAACTAGATAGGCCAGAACCTGTTGAAATCCTAGCAACTGTAATTAAATCTCTTTGGGGCTTCCAGTAAACATTCTTTGTGGTCTCACATTTCCAAACGGCACAGAAAATAATCTTCTGCACCACCCAACTATGACCATGGGATCTAGTCCTGCCATCTAAAGGACACATGTGAAAAGAACAAATGCTTAAATGGTCTCTAAGCACTGGATATCTACATCCCACCTTTCAGATAAAACCTTCACATGACCAAGGATTTGTGGAGCAGGACTCTTTTCCATCATACTCAAGTGAACCTCCAAGGGGTAATTGCTTAGTTAAGTGCCTAAACTGGGAGCTGACAAAGATCCAAACAAGATCAAGCCTCCTGGTGTAAGGAGGGTGGCTTTGAGAATTGATAGAAAACACCTGCTATCCAGTAAGGGCAAAGACTACACTTCAGGTTAATTTAGATGGCTCATAGGGATCCTGAGATGCCTTCATCATTAGTATCATAATCATTAGAAGGCTCAGGATCTGTGTCCACTTGGCGAAACAATCTTTTCAGTAGTCATTGATCTCCAATTCCTTTCTGTGAAAAAACACAAACAGGATCTCATTCCCGTATTAAAACAGGGTTGGGGCCATTCCAAAGTATTAGTTAAAGGATCTCAACATTTAACCATGGCATATGAGCTGGAAGTGTCTGGATGCCAGCGATGATCTACTGCAGACTGACCTTTAGCATCAGTTTACAAAAAATTAAAACAAATAATGCAAAAGCGAGATGTGCTTTTGGTGACCTTGGAAGATAAAACTCACCCTGTTTTGTTTTCTAAAGCTAATTTTTATAGATACATTCAACAATTCCTTGTCCAATTGGATCATGAGGAATTTCAGTTTTATGTTCAATTCCAAATTCCTTGCAAAATTGTTCAAAGCTGTTTCCAGTGTATGCCGGCCCATTATCTGTCTTGCCAACTTTAGGCAGTCCCTTAGCAGTAAAAGTCTGTAAACAATGAACAATAACCTTTCTAGAAGGTTCTCCTCTTAAAGCAGTTGCAACTAGAAATCCTGAAAAGCTGTCAATAGTCATATGTGCTAAGAGAAAAACTCATATAGTTAAGTGCCTCCAACAAGGAAATGGAGAGAGCTTACATTAGCAGCTTGACAGAACATCTGAAAGCTCTACAACCAAATGAAACAAATACATCCAAGAGGAATACATGGCAGGGAATAAACAAATTCAAGGCCAAAATCAACAAAGTAGAAACAAAAAGAATTATACAAAGAATCAACAAAACCAAGAGTTGGTTCTTTGAGAAAATCAACAAGATAGATAAACACTTAGCAGACTAACAAGAAGGAATAGAGGAAACACGCAAATTAATAAAATTGGAATGAAAAGGGAGATATAACAACAGAAACTGCAGAAATTCCAAATATCATCAGATCCTACTACAAAAGCTTATACTCAACAAAATTGGGAAATCTGCATGAAATGGACAATTTTGTAGACACATGCCAGCTGCCAATGTTAAAACCTGATCAGATAAACCATCAAAATAGTCCCATAACACGTGAGGAAATAGATTCAGTTATTAACAGTCTTCCCAAAACACCACCATCACCACCACAACCACCACCACCACCACCACCACCACCAAAAACAACAACAACAACAACAACAAAAACAACAAAAACACAGGACCAGTAGTGTTTGTTGGGAATTCTATCAGTTCTTCAAAGAAGACCTACTACGGATACTTTTCAAACTATTCCACAAATCAGAAACCCGAGGTATCCTTCACAATTCATTATATGAAGCCACAGTATTGCTTATACATAAACCAAACAAAGATTAAACAAGGAAAGAGAATTCCAGACGAATTTCCCTTGAGAACAGTGATCCAAAACTACTCAATAAAATTCTTGCTGACCGAATCCAAGAACACATCAAAACAGTAATTCACCAGGATCAAATAGGCTTCATCCCAGCAATGCAAGTGTGGTTCAATATATAGAAATCTTTCAATGTAATCCACTACATAAAGAAACTCGAAAAAAAAATACCCCACAAGATCATTCAGTTAGATGCTGAGAAAGCATTTGACAAAATTCACTATCCCTTCATGTTAAAAGTCTTGGAACGATCAGGAATTCAAGGCCTATACCAAAACATTGGAAAAGCAATATACAGCAAACCAGAAGCCAACATCAAACTAAATAGAGGAAATTTGAAGTAATCCTACTAAAATTATGGTCCAGAAAATGTTGCCCACTCTTTCCCTATTTATTCAATATAGTACTTGAAGATCTATCTAGAGCATTTAGAGAACAAAAGGAGGTACAGTTTGTAACACTTGTCAAAATGTTACAAACTGGAAAGGAGGTAGTCAAAACATCACTATTTGCAGATGATATGATAGTATACTTATGCAACCCAATAAAACAACACTAGAGAACTCCTACAACTGAGAAACAATTTCTGCCATGTGGCTGGATGTAAAATTAACTCAATCAAATCAGTAGCCTTCCTCTACTCAAAGGATAAATAAGCTGAGAAAGAAAATAGGGTAATGACACCCTTTACCATAGTCACAAATAACATTACATATCTTGGTGTCACTCTAAGTATGCAAGTGAAAAATTTGTATGACAAGAATTTCAAGTCTCTGAAGAAAGAAATCAAAGCAGATCTCAGAATATGGAAAGATCTCTTTCATGATCATGGATTGGCAGAATTAAGGTAGTAAAAATGGCCACCTTGCCAAAAGCAAACTACAGATTCAATGCACTCCCAGTCAAAACTATATAACCAAGACATGCAGAACATATTTATACCTTAAAAACCAGACAGAAACAAAAGTAAGATGGCTACACACATTAAATTATTTAAACCAGACCAAAGGCCTGGTGTGGAAGGCATTCTCTTGGAGACATGGGATTAGGAATGTGATGAAAAATTGTGGGAGGGAGGTCTGGGAGGAAAGTAACAGCTGAACTGGGAAGTAATAAAAGTAAAGTATAAAATGTAAAGAAATAAAGGATTACAAACCAAAAAATTTAAATTCATGGGTTCTATAAAATGAGGCTACACCTGGAGTAGCATCAAAGGGTGGGAGAGAATAATGGATTTGAATATTGCAAGTAGGAGGAGCCAAAGGGTGGGAGGGGCTTTGAATTCCAGGTTAGGAGAGATATATAAGGGCAGGTCTTCTAAGGAGAAATCAAAGACAGAGGACTAAGCAGGTTACAGGAACCCTCTTCATTCCTGGTGAATTGGTGAGTTGCATGAAATGTCTAAGGTTGCTATGTAAAGGGGATATCAAGTTGGGGAAAATTTGGGAGACAGTGGATGAGGATTTTTGGTGATTTTTTTAGCCTGTATGGGTGTTTGATTGGTGAAGTATAAAATATGCCCTGTATACATGCAGAAGATGTTATTTAAATTTAGTAGATGGTTCAAGTCTATCCCATAAATGTGAACAGTGCAGAGCAGTGATTTGCCCTGATCGGGGCACTTTATGGATGAGCTTTCAAGAGACCTCAAGGGGCTCTATTCTTCATTCTAAGCACAAGATTGAATCCTGGGCTGTTCAGAAAGCCTGGATCAATAGATAGTGAGGCCTGTCTATAGGACAAAGGAAAGAACTGACAATGGGATCTCAAGTGACCTTGGGACCAATTGAGGCTCCAGATGGCCTAGATAAGGCATAGTAGTGGCATTCTGACTCAAAAGTGTGACATCTTGGATGGTGTTTGGCTGAGCAGGCCCTCCTTCATCTAAAAATCTGTAACCATTTTGGATGCATGGACCACACCTTTAATCCCAGGACTCGGAAACTATTGGCAAGTGGGTTTTTGTAATTGTGAGCCCTGGCTTGCATGTATAGTGTGAATCAGGAAGTCAGGGGCATGCACATGGAACCTGCCTCAGTCTCAGAGGAGAAAGTTTGGAGAAATAAATAGGTGTTAGTGGTGGCCGGAAACGTGCATGTCCTCTTGGCAGCAGGATGAGAAGAGACGCATTTTTTGAGATTGCTCCTAGAGAGTAAGGAAAATTTTTATTTTCTCGATGGAGCCCATGTTAGGAGGAAATCCTACAGGATGGCTCAGTTCTTTGTTACACACCTATAGTCTTAGCCCTGCTTGGGAAGTAACAGTTAGGCTGATCCTTCTGAATTCTGTTTCAGCCTTGTGTTCTGTTTGACTCACATACAGCATAGTTCATTTAGCGAAACTCAGTCACAAAAGAAAAGAGTACAAAAAAAGTCTGTGATCTGGCCATATTTCCGTTAAATATTAAGTTGTGGCTACAGACTGGATGTTACAACAGGGTGTGTATAGCTGCTGGATTCTAGAGGATGAAAGGAGGAGCCTGTGGGAGGGTTCTTGATAGGGAGATTCAATTAAGGCTAAGTCCTTGGTATAGCACTTCAATATCAGGGGATCTGGCTTAGGTGTATGTGCCTTCTGACATCCAGAGTAATTAGATCATCAATGCTCTTGTTTAGAATACGGGAGTGGAAAGGGTCCATGGAAATGGGACATGTTCCATTGCCCTTGATTCTTTATTTTGTCACAGGGTGTCATACTGCAAGGAGGAGAAACTGGGATCATGTTTTTCCAATTATGATAATATTCCTTTGTTTAAAAAATATTTAATCTTTTTTACAATCCAGATTTTATCCCCCTTCTGGTCCTCCCACGGAAAGTTCCACATCCTGTAAGTCTAGTTTCCTTCTCAGGGAGAATGTCTTCACCCCACCCCCTACCTATAAGAACTCCCTGCCCACTTCGGGCCTCCAGTCTTTTTAGGGATAGGTACATCTTTTCTGAGGGAGTACAGTCCCACAGTTTTCTGCTGAGTATGTGTTGGGGGCCTCATATCAGCTGGTGTACGCTTAATTGGTGGTTGTCTAGTTTCTGAGAGATCTTGGGGGGGGGTCCAGGTTAGTTGAGACTGCTGCTTTCTTGCTTCTATCTCTTGTATTCTCCTGGTAATGATTAATTATCCCAGATCTCATTCCTTGGTTTTCAATTTCCAGGGTTGCCTATATTTGTCTTTGTTATATCTACATACAATTCTAGGTCTTGGACTGCATTAATAAAAACTTTCACTTTTTTGATTGTATCTTCCTGTATTGCTTATGGGATTTATGTGTTTCCTCTCTAAGTGCTTCTACCTGTTCACTTGCGTTTTCTTATATTTCTTTATGTGAGTTATTTATATCTCTGTAAAAGGATTCTATTATCTTAATGAGATAAGATTTTAGGTCATCTTCCTGACTTTCAAGTGCATTTGTCTATCTAGGGCTTGCTGTGGTGTGAGAAGTAGTTTCTTATAATGCCAAAGTTTACTGGCTTCTGTTTCTCATGGTCTTGCTCTTGCCTCTTGTCATATGGTTATAGGGAGTTTTTTTCTGGTTGGGGTGTTTCTGTTTGGGAGTTTTCTTTTTTGTCCCTAGGTTGACTCAAGTCTCATGGTAGGCCAGTTGCCTTGGATGTGGCAAACCTCCTGTGGGATCTTCTGACTGTGGAACCTTCAGAGGGGCATGTACACTGGTGACTTGTTGCCCTGGTGGCAGTGTGTCTTCAGGGAGGCCTTCTTGAAGACCTTTGAATTGTGGGTTCTTTAGAGGGGCAGAGAAGCTGGAGATATGTTGCCCTGGCTGTGACACATCTACTGGGATGCCTTCTTACTCTTGAGAGGATTTGTCAAGCTGTTGCCCTATGTTTAGCTGTTAACCAGGGAAACATAAGTACTGTAGGTTTTGTTTCCCTGCATGCAAAAGAATTCCAGAGAGGCTTTCAGACTGTCGATTCAGTTTCTCTGCATGCTGCAGTGCCCCTGGGAGGTCTTCAGACTTTGGTGTCAGTTGTCCATTTACTCTGTTTGCAGAATTCCTGGGTTTGTGATTTGACTTTTGTGTCAGTTTCCCTGCATGCCACAGAAATCCTGTGAAGCCTTCAGGCTTTTATTTTCATGGGCAGAGGCAGACTAGCTAGTAGTCTGTCCCAACAAAATTTCACAGCCAGAAGTGTAGGATATGGAAAATTTAAACATTGGAAATGAACATTCAATTGCCAGCTTACCTGGACTGGCAACCTCTTGTTAATACTGGAGCCAAGTACATATTTATTTCAATACTGAGAATACTTGTAAGATTTAGAAACAGAGGCAGTTGTTCAGAAAGAATGAAGCTCCTGTCTGATTCCTGCTCTGTAACAGTCCAAACCAAATGCTGGGTAGGCAGGATGGGTAAATCAGTGCTCTCTGTACGTTTTTTGACGTGTTTTCTTTTACTAGATTCTCCAGAACATATTCCAATAGGTTCGGAACACACATAGGGCTGAAGGTCCCTCCTTGTATCCAAAATTCCAAATGCCTTCAAGTGCACCCATAGAAACTAGACCCCAAAGGCTTCAAGAGACTGCAAGGAACTTACCCTTTCAAGTTTATTACAGTCCCATATTGACCCCAACAAATCCAATGCAATCAAGTCTTTCAGTCCCTGAAAGGGACCTACATCAGCAAGAGTTCCAAGGACCATCAAGAAAATCAGGTATCCAAATGCAACTAGATCCTGTACTGGGCCCAGGTTTACCTACTATGAAAAAACCCTCAGGGCGTCTAAGTTATCAAATACATAATTGAAATCTTGTTTCCATGTTCTCATAGGATCTGTGGTACTGTCAGAGAAATATGGTGACCATCAATCTGGCCCTGTGACTTCAAGAAAGGGGCAGAAGGAACGCATTGTGTACTCCGAAAAACAAAAGCACCTGCTGCAAGAACATTTTGATAAGTGTCAGTACCCAAACCAGGATCAATGTGTGAAGCTGGCAGAGTTAGTTGGTGTGACAGCGAGGGACATCAAGGTCTGCCCCTCTCTTTTCCCTCAATCCAACAGCAAAAATCTACACTTTCCCATCAGAAACTTTAATTTTGTTCTTAAATGCTTAGGGCAGTGATGACAGTTTTAGGTGGTGGATATTTATGAATCAAATGCTGGGACTCAAATTTTTATCAACCTGGTAGCAATATAGAATAGCATTGTTTCCATGCAGGGTCTCAGAAACCTAATCATCAGAGCTCCTGCTAAAATACAGGACAAACTGGCTCAATCTCCCCAGTCTTATGTTGTCTGGTCATACACAATCTACTTTATTATAATATCTTAGCCATCTTGAGTTTCCTGCTTCTTTGTTTCTGACATGTGAATCATTGCTATCCAAACACCTTTTATCCAAAATCTTCACTTTGTGGTCCTGTTAGGGGACAGCAGGCATTCTTCTGATATCTTCTTTCTTTTCCAGATCTGGTTTAAGAACAGCCGAGCTAAGTACAAGCGGATGGCTCTCCAGAATATTACAGAAGCTTTGCCAGAGACCAATGGAAGTTCAAAACCTGTTTTTGAATCAACCCACTTTCCTGGTTCCATACCTCTTGTTGCTGCTGAGAATGGAGAGCCCATGTGTTCAGGCACATTTAGTGAGGTTTCCATTCCCAAACTCTACTGCATCCAGGAATCTTCTCTGCATCATTATCAGGCCAGTGATGCAGACAGGTGTAGTCAGCAGGAAGATCTGCTTGTTGGCCATGCTCCCATTATAGATTGGTATTCTGGTCAATCAGCAGCAGTTGAAGCCCAGACTGATCTAGCAGTGACTGAATCTACAGATGTCCTAGAAGCTGCCTCCCATTGCCCAGAGGAGGCTCAAGGTTCAGGTCCATCTGCAGAGGAACTCTGGCAAAGAATCCTTGACGACTTGGAGAAATCCGAGGACTGGCTTACTCCAGTGACTGAATCTACAGATGTCCTAGAAGCTGCCACCCATTGCCCAGAGGAGGCTCAAGGTTCAGGTCCATCTGCAGAGGAACTCTGGCAAAGAATCATTGACGACTTTGACATACCCGAGGACTGGCTTACTCCAGTGACTGAATCTACAGATGTCCTAGAAGCTGCCACCCATTGCCCAGAAAAGGCTCGAGGTTCAGGTCCATCTGCAGAGGAACTCTGGCAAAGAATCCTTGACGACGTTGACAAATCCGAGGACTGGCTTACTCTGGATTACACCCCAAATCCAACTTACTTCTCTCAGCTCCTTGACCATTCCAGACATTTATAGTCATGAAGAAGTGTGTTATGTACACCCTTCATCTCAGTATTTGTGGGAATTAACCAGGCCTTTCTGTAGACGTTGTGTACCACTGTGGTTTATATAGAGGGGATGTTTCAAAGCAACTGTAAATATTCATTCTTCATTGGTACATTATGTTCTCATGAAATAAAAGGAGAAATAATTCCTGAAAATTATTTTATTACATATATTATCCATTTACATTCCAGTCACTACTGCATATGTCCCACTGACCTATAGATCTTCACCCAACACATTAGGTAAAGTTTTCCCCTAATATTTTTTAACGTTTTTTACCTTTATTATGATAGTATCACATGCTATAATAGAATAGGAGATTAACTAATTCAGAAAGAAATAAATCAGGATAAAGTGTCCTTGCCATTTTTGTTTACATTAAGGATTCAGAAAGTGGAACAAATTAAGACGACTAGGTAAACACCTAAAACCATGCCAACTTAGCTAAAGTTACATAATATTAGGATTCAAACCCTAATTTAGATATTACCAAATTATTCTCTAAGTAAATAAGAGACCCAAAACGTTATTGAGTCTAACAACTTACACATGAAATATACTGCACTTTGTTTTCTCAGAAAGCAATAGGGCAGCTCTTAGGCATTTTCTTTGTACAGTGACTAGAAAATCTTGATATGACTAGGCACCTCAGCTTTACCAGTAAGCTGATCAGATATAGCATATAGCAGTTTAATAGAGAGGTAACACTTCAGGTTTCAGAAGGCAGCAATAATTCTATTTTGACTTTTATACTAAATGCTTATTATATTTAAGGTGACAATTGAAGCATATGATGTGAAGGTCATTAAGATTTAATGACAATCATTACAGTGTCTTGCAATGTACACACAACTGTATAATGCTTCTCTGGAATGAAAACCGTGTTGATTAATTGGATTTTACATACCCACACAGAGAAAACTTAAAAAATAACTATCAGAGGCAATGTACTATGCTGATGTACTAAATTCAAAGTATGCCACAGAACTGAAACACATGACTAACACCGTGCTTTGTTCTAGGAGAAAGCTGACGAGTTCTCAGGGAAAGCTAAGCCTACACCATTTATCCTAATAACCATGGCTTATATAAACACATCAGGTTCCCAGTAAAGAACCAAATCTAGGAATGTAAGTAAAACTTTGAGTGTTTTACATCTCTAGAACCTGGCTAAGGCTACACATCTATCTTCAAATCAGAAGCTGATATGAAATAGAGTGAGGTTCCCAGCTATGATAGAAAATAGAAAGGCTTCCAAGCGCCATATTCCCTCAGGTTCCAGGAAAGCATCATGTGAGAAATAGAGAAGTAGGCAAAGAGGAAAGCTGGAAACATTCAGCTGTGATGTGATTCACTGTACAAGGCATTTAAAGTTCAGGACTGGAGTGAACCATCAGGCTTTTCATAATGCTGGGAGCTATCCGTTTAATAATGATCCCAGATAAAAGCAGGCATGATCGTGAGGGTAACCACAGTCCCAGCTTTTGACAGTCTATCTGCAGTCTGAGCATCCTTCAAGCCACTGACATTCTGTCCCTTGATCTCACAGATGTGGTTGTCAGTTAGAAGGCTATTACTGGTAGCAGAATTATCCTTCACGATGGATGAGATTTTAACACTTCTAACGATAAAGCAAATATCCAGGTGATGCACAGAGATAGCAGACACACAGAAGTGTGGAGAAGCCAGAGAGCACAGCTAGGAGAATCCCTGTTGCTCAGAGGATCATGTCAAGTACTCCCAGGCAGGAAGCGTTTGGTTTCTATCTCCAGCTGGGGACGATCTTCTCCCACAGAGTGCCATATCCTGGTTAATCAGGGAGATAGCTAACCACACAGGAGTTCAGAGAGGTTTGAGAGCACAGGGAGGACCACCCCTGCTGCTCAGAGGAACCAGCCCAAAATCCTGAGAACACAGGTACCCAGGATCAGCCTGGGACAGAAGACTTCTGATTTTTGTCTGCATCCAGATAAGATGCTGGGCCACAGAATTACATATAGAAATACCACCACAAGGAAGCTAGTCTTTCAGGAGTGCCTACCAATCTGTGTCTAAAGGTGAGGCCACCACCATTCTCAAATTTCTGGACAAAGTGGGACCTGCTAAGAACCATCAGGACACAGGAATCAAGAATTAGCTGGTGACAGGATACTTTTGATTTCTTTATGTACACCTGAGCTCACACATTATCCCAGCTCTGCATACATAAACTCCTCCTAGAGAGAATGGGTCTCCCTGGAGTTCAGATACATAGGCTAGCAGGACAGTTAAACCACAGTCAGAGACATCAAGACCAGCTAGCACCAGAGATAACCAGATGGCAAAAATCAAATGCAAGAACACTGGCAACAAACCAAGTCAACATGGAACCATGCAAACCCAGTTCTCCCACAACAGCAAGTCCTGGATACCCCAACACACCAGAAAAACAAGATCTGGATTTAAAATTACATCTCATGATGCTGATATAGGACGTCAGAAAGGACATAAATAGTTCCCTTAAATACAAACAGGAGAACATTTGTCAACAGGTAGAAGCCCTTAAAGAGAAAACACAAAACTTTCTTAAGTAATTACAGGAAAACACACACACACACACACACACACACACACACACACACAATCCAAAGAAACAAAAAAAAAACAGGTGAAGGAACAAAACCATACAGGATCTAATAGTGGAACTAGAAACAACAAAGAAATCACAAAGGGATACAACTCTGGAGATAGAAAACCTTGGTAAGAATTCAAGAGTCATAGATACAAGCATCAGCAACAGAATAGAAGAGTTAGATGAAGGAATCTCAGATGCTGAAGATACCATAGAAAGCATTGACTCAACCATCAAGGAAAATGCAAAATGCAGAAACCGTGTAACCCAAAACATTCAGGAAATCCAGACCACAATGAGAAGAGCAAACCTAAGGACTACAGGTATAGAGGAGCATAAAGATTTACAACTTAATTGACCAGTAAATAACTTCATCAAAATTGTAGAAGAAAACTTCCCTGACGTAAAGAGAGAGATGCCTGTGACCATTCAAGAAGCCTACAGAAATCCAAACAGACTGGACAAGAACAGATATGCACTTGACAAAGAAAGACCATTCAAACCTGTAATGGAAAGGAAAACTTATCAGAATTACAACAGACTTCTCACCAGAGACCATGAAAACAAGGAGATCTTGTGCAGATCTCATACAGATCATAAGAGAAAACAAATGCTAGCCCAGACTACTATACCCACCAAAACTCTTATCACCATATATGGAAAAACTAAGATATTCCATGATAAAGCAAAATTTGCCCAATATCTTTCCACAAAACCAGCCCTACAAAGGATAATATAAAATGCCAGCACAAGGAGGGAAACTACACCTTAGAAAAAGGAAGTAATAATCTTTCAACACATCCAAAAGAGGAGAAGCACTCAAACATAAAAATTACATCAAAAATAACCGGGAGCAACAATCACTTTTCCTTAATATCTCTTAATCTCAATGAACATAATTTACCAATAAAAACATAGACTAACAGACTGGATATGTAAACAGGATCCAGCATTTTGCTACATAGAAATCTCCCTCAGTGACAAAGACAGGCACTCCAAGCTACAGGACCACATATGTAGGGACCTTGGTCAGACCTATACAAACTGCCTGATTGTTGCTTCCATCTCTGTAAATCTCTGTAAGCCTAGCTTATTTGATCCGGTGGGCTGTGTTTTCTTGGTAATTTCAACTGCTCTAACTACTGCAGTCTTTTACCCGTTCTGTGGCGCTTCCGTGGCTCTGCCTATATTTCTGCCTATGTGCCTCTGCTTTAGGTCTCATTGGTTGCTGAATGGCAGGCATCAGATTAAAATTGGGCTAGCCAGTTCTCCAGGAGTATAACAATGAGCATAGCATAGTTATGCAAGGTTCCCATTGACAAACATAACAGAGTATCATTGATAGTGTCAGGGGTTGGTTCTTGCCCATAGGATGGTTTACAATTTGTGCTGGCAATTAATTGGAAATTGCCTCAGTTTCTCCTTCATCTTTGTCTAGGCAGTGTGTCCCATTAATAAATATATCCATTTTATGTTCTCAACACTACCTACCTCTCAACATTACCTGACAGTCACTACTCTATTCCCTTTCTCTCATAGGGTTTCCCCATGGGTCTACCTTGAACCTAATGCATCAAGTCTCTGCAGGATCAGGTGCATCCTCTCCTTTTGAGGCCACTCAAGGCAGCCTAGGTAGAAGAATGGCTCCAGAGACAGCCAATAGCTTCCAATCTAGTTATTGGGGGACCCACATGAAGACTGAGGTGCACATCTGCTAAATATATTATGGGGGCCTAAGTTCAACCCATGTGTGTGTGTGTGTGTGTGTGTGTGTGTGTGTGGACTTTTGTTGGCTACTGAGTCTGTGAGAGCTCCCAAGAGGGCTGGTCCCCAGGTTTTGCCATTCTTCTCCAACATCCACTCTGCTGATTTTATAGATGTGTGCCAAATGAGTCTGTTACTCTCAGTTTCTTTTCCTAACTAAAGTGCAGTTAATTTTTCTTTAAATAAAAGTACTTTCTTTTCTTTATTCGATATATTTTCATTTACATTTCACATGATTTCCCCTTTTCTAGACCCCCAAACCCCGAAAGTCCCATCAGCCCCCTTCCCTCCCCCTGTTCTCCCCCCCACCCCTTCCCAATTCCTTGTTCTGGTTTTGTGCTATAATGCTTGACTGAGTCTTTCCAGAACTGGGGGCCACTCCTCTGTTCTTCTTGTACCTCATTTGATGTGTGGATTATGTTTTTGGTATTCCAGTTTTCTAGGTTAATATCCACTTATTAGTGAGTGCATACCATGATTCATTTTTTGAGTCTGGGTTACCTCACTTAGTATGATGTTCTCCAGCTCCATCCATTTGCCTAAGAATTTCATGAATTCATTGTTTCTAATGGCTGAATAGTACTCCACTGTGTATATATACCACATTTTTTTGCATCCACTCTTCTGTTGAGGGATACCTGGGTTCTTTCCAGCTTCTGGCAATTATAAATAGGGCTGCTATGAACATAGTGGAACATGTATCCTTATTACATGCTGGGGAAATCTTCTGGGTATATGCCCAGGAGTGGTATAGCAGGATCTTCTGGAAGTGAGGTGCCCAGTTTTCTGAGGAACTGCCAGACTGATTTCTAGAATGGTTGTACCAATTTGCAACCCCACAAGCAGTGGAGGAGTGTTCTTCTTTCTCCACATCCTCGCCTACATCTGCTTCTCCTGAATTTTTAATCTTAGACATTCTTACTGGTGTAAGGTGAAATCTATGGGTTGTTTTGATTTGCATTTATAAAAGTGCTTTCTTGAGTACAGTTTGATCTGTCTCTTTTATTTGAGACAGTTTTTTTATTCTGTAACAGCCATGGTAGTCCTGTGACTTACTCTGTAGTCAAGGCTGGTCTGGAACTCACAGAGATCTACCTGCTTTGGTGTTCCAAGTGTTGGGCTTAAGGAGTGCACCACCACATCTAACTTGAATTTAATTGAATGTGATCTCTTCTACTACATACCATTGCAAAATATCAAAACTCTTCGCATTATGGAACTAGAGCTGGATTTAACTGAGGGTTACTTATTGTGGAGATGGAGTGATGGCTCAGTGAGTCAGAGCAATAGTTGCTTCATCAGGAAAGCCTGGTTTAGTTCCCAACCTCCACTATGTGGCTCAGAACCATCCATTGGGAATTGTATTCCTTTGGAGTCTTAGCCCTCCTTCTGTCTGTAGGGTTCCAGGCATGCTTGCACATTACTGACACATGTTCATGTATACACCTACATTTACAACAAAAGAAAAGATTGCTTGTTGATCTTGATTCTTGAAATTTGGTTCCTAATTGGTCTGGAATCCCATATATGCTATAACTCCAGACGCAGGGGCTCTGAATCCCTTTTTGAGGCACAGGGACCGCACACATGAGACATGAACACTCACAGAAAACTGAACAAAATGCAAATGAACTTGTAGAAAATGAATTAAGTTGGGTGTGGTAGGGCTCACTTTTGTTGTTGTTGTTTTTTGAGACAGTTTTTCTCTGTGTAGCTCTGGCTGCCCTGGAACTCAGTCTTTAGACCAGACTGGCCTGGAACTGAGAAATCTGCCTGCCTCTGCCTTCCAAGTTTTGGGAATAAAGGAGTGCACCACCCCCGTCAGGCTGGAAGGGCTCACTTTTAACGCCATGAATTGTGATGGAAGGATTCTATTCTCCAGGGCATCCTGTTCTTTGTTCCCAAAGCCTGTTTAGAAAAATTAATCCAGGAGTGGTGTTACATGCCTTTATGGTCAGTATTTGGAGGCAGAGTCAAACTCTGAGTGAGTTTGAGACTATTCCAGAATATCCAGTGATATGAAGAGTGATGATGTCACCCAAAGTAAATATTCATTAGGTAGTATTAAATCAGATTGTAGGTAAAATAGTGTTAATTATTTTCTGAAAGGAATTTTTATAATTACTCTTGGCAGAACAGCTAGTACAATGACAGTTGTTTTGTTTTTCCATTACAAAGATTTATTCATCTTATTTTATTTTGGATTTTTTTGTTTTGTTTTTGGAGACAGGGTTTCTCTATGTAACACTGGCTGTCCTGGCAATCAATCTGTAGACCAGGCTGGCCTTGAATTAAGAAATCTCTCTGCCTCTGGCTTTCAAGTGCTGGGATTGAAGGCATGTGCTACCACCTTCTGCCATTATTTTTGATTTCTTAACATAGGGCCTTTGTACGTAGTTCTAACTCTCCTGGAAGTGCTTATGTAAACAAGACTGCCTTCCACAAATGGAGATCCTCATCCATTTGCCTTGCAGGTAATGGGATTGAAAGGCTCTGTTATGATGCCCAGCCTTACTTCATTTTTACATGTTGTACTGGATGGGTTAGTGTGTGAACTTGACACATTCTTTCACAGAGAAAGGAGCTTCAGTTGGGAAAATGCCTCCATGAGATTCAGCTGTGGGGTATTTTCTCAATTAGTGATCAAGGGGAGAGGGCCCCTCCTGGGTGGTACACTCATTTAATCCCTGTCATTGGGAGGCAGAGGCAGGCAGATTGCTGAGTTTTCTGAGGCCACCCAGGTTTGCAGGGTAGGTTCCAGGACTGCCAGGGCTACACAGAGAAACCCTGTCACAAACAAACAAACAAACAAACAAACAAACAAACAAACAAGTAGTCCATAATCATAATCTTCCTTATAAAGCCAAAGTGTCCAAGTCCTTCCCTTAATCCAGCCTTCTCTAACATTTTTTCCAGACACTGGAATTGGGTTACAGAGAAAACTAACCAAGGATGCTACTCCTTTCCAGGTTCCAGACAGCGCAGCTTTGGCACAACTAAAACCCTGAAGAAAGAATGTCCATTGCAGTTATAACTAGAACTAGATAGGCCAGAACCTGTTGAAATCCTAGCCACTGTAATTAAATCTCTTTGGGGCTTCCAGTATACATTCCTTGTGGTCTCACATTTCCAAAAAGCACAGAAAAAAATCTTCTGCACCTCCCCAACTATGACCCTGGGATCTAGTCCTGCCATCTCAAGGACACATGTGAAAAGAACAAATGCTTAAATGGTCTCTAAGCACTGGATGTCTACATCCCACCTTTTAGATAAAACCTTCACATGACCAAGGATTTGGGGAGCAGGACTCTTTTCCATCATACTCAAGTGAACCTCCAAGGGGTAATTGCTTAGTTAAGTGCCTAAACTGGGAGCTGACAAAGATCCAAACAAGATCAAGCCTCCTGATGTAAGGAGGGTGGCTTTGAGAATTGATAGAAAACACCTGCTATCCAGTAAGGGCAAAGACTACACTTCAGGTTAATTTAGATGGCTCATAGGGATTCTGAGATGCCTTCATCATTAGTATCACAATCATTAGAAGGCTCAGCATCTGTTTCCACTTTGTGAAACAATCTTTTCAGTAGTGATTGCTCTCCAATTCCTTTATGTGAAAAAAACACAAACAGGATCTCATTCCCGTATTAAAACAGGGTTGGGGCCATTCCAAAGTATTAGTTAAAGGATCTCAACATTTAACCATGGCATATTAGCTGGAAGTGTCTTGATGCCAGCGGTGATCTACTGCAGACTGACCTTTAGCATCAGTTTACAAAAAATTAAAACAAATAATGCAAAAGCGAGATGTGCATTTGGTGACCTTGGAGGTTAAAACTCCCCCTTTTTTGTTTTCTTAAGCTAATTTTTTAGATACATTCAACAATTCCTTGTCCTATTGGATCATGAGGAATTTCAGTTTTATGTTCAATTCCTTGTAAAATTGTTCAAAGCTGTTTCCAGTATATGCAGGCCCATTATCTGTCTTGCCATCTTTAGGCAGTCCCTTAGCAGTAAAAGCCTGTAAACAATGAACAATAACATTTCTGGAAGGTTCTCCTCTTAAAGCAGTTGCAACTAGAAATCTTGAAAAGCTGTCAATCGTCATATGTGCTAAGAGAAATACTCATATAATTAAGTGCCTCCAACAAGGAAATGGAGAGAGCTTACATTAGCAGCTTGACAGAGCATCTGAAAGCTCTACAACCAAATGAACAAATACATCCAAGAGGAGTACACGGCAGGGAATAAACAAATTCAAGGCCAAAATCAACCAAGTAGAAACAAAAAGAATTATACAAAAAATCAACAAAACCAGGAGCTGATTCTTTGAGAAAATCAACAAGATAGATAAACACTTAGCAGACTAACTAGAAGGAATAGAGGAACCACGCAAATTAATAAAATCGTTAATGAAAAGGGAGATATAACAACAGAAACTGCAGAAATTCCAAATATCATCAGATCCTACTACAAAAGCTTATACTCAACAAAATTGGAAAATCTGGACGAAATGGACAATTTTGTAGACACATGCCAGGTGACAATGTTAAAAGCTGATCAGATAAACCATCAAAATTGTTCCATAACACCTGAGGAAATAGAGTCAGTTATTAACAGTCTTCCAAAAACACTACCATCACCACCACCACCACCACCAAAACAACAACAACAACAACAAAAGCACAGGACCAGATGTGTTTGTAGGGAATTCTATCAGATCTTCAAAGAAGACCTACTACGGATACTTTTCAAACTATTCCACAAATCAGAAAGCCGAGGTATACTTAACAATTCATTATATGAAGCCACAGTAATGCTTATACATAAACCAAACAAAGACCAAACAAGGAAAGAGGATTCCAGACCAATTTCCCCTGAGATCATTGATGCAAAACTACTCAATAAAATTCTTGCTGACCGAATCCAAGAACACATCAAAACAGTAATTCACCTGGATCAAATAGGCTTCATCCCAGCGTTGCAGGGGTGGTTCAATATATGGAAATCTTTCAATGTAATCCACTACATAAACAAACTCGGAAAAAAAAAAAAACCTCCACAAGATCATTTAGTTAGACAGTGAGAAAGCATTTGACAAAATTTACTATCCCTTCATGTTAAAAGTCTTGGAATGATCAGGAATTCAAGTCCTATACCAAAACATAATAAAAGCAATATACAGCAAACCAGAAGCCAACATCAAACTAAATGGAGAAAATCTGAAGTAATCCCACTAAAATTATGGTCCAGAAAATGTTGCCCACTCTCTCCCTATTTATTCAATATAGTACTTGAAGATCTTGCTAGAGCATTTAGAGAACAAAAGGAGGTACAGTTTGTAACACTTGTCAAAGTGTTACAAACTGGAAAGGAGGTAGTTAAAACATCACTATTTGCAGATGATATGATAGTATACTTATGCAACCCAATAAAACAACACTAGAGAACTGCTACAACTGAGAAACAATTTCTGCCATGTGGCTGGATGTAAAATTAACTCAATCAAATCAGTAGCCTTCTTCTACTCAAAGGATAAACAAGCTGAGAAAGAAAATAGGGAAATGACACCCTTTACCATAGTCACAAATAACATTACATATCTTTGTGTGACTCTAACTTTGCAAGTGAAAAATTTGTATGACAAGAATTTCAAGTCTCTGAAGAAAGAAATTGAAGCAGATCTCAGAAGATGGAAAGATCTCTCTCATGATCATGGATTGGCAGAATTAATGTAGTAAAAATGGCCACCTTGCCAAAAGCAAACTACAGATTCAATGCAATGTCAGTTAAAACTATATAACTGAGACATGCAGAACATATTTATACCTTAAAAACCAGACAGAAACAAAAGTAAGATGGCTGCACACATTTAGTTATTTAAAGCAGACCAAAGGCCTGGTGTGGAAGGCATTCTCTTGGAGACATGGGATGAGGAATGTGATGAAAAATTGTGGGAGGGAGGTCTGGGAGGAAAGTAACAGCTGGACTGTGAAGTAATAAAAGTAAAATATAAAATGTAAAGAAATAAAGGATTACAAACCAAAAAATTTAAATTCATGGGTTCTATAAGATGAGGCTACACCTGGAGTAGCATCAAAGGGTGGGAGAGAATAATGGATTTGAATATTGCAAGTTGGAGGAGCCAAAGGGTGGGAGGGGCTTTGAAATCTAGGTTTGGAAAGATATATAAGGGCGACAGAAGCCACATCAGAACTCTGCCCCCTGCCAGTCAGTTACCAGGGTTTCCATATTGGTTCTCGGTCGCCAGAGAAATCAGACTGAGGTACGCAAATATAACCCGAGACCAACATTGCGGGGGTCTAAGCCCGATGGGCATTGGCCTGCACCCAGGCCCTGGGCTGATCGGGGGTCCCCCGTGGTGCAAACCTGGCCAGGAGGTTTTTTTCCTCTCGGGCTGGTGCGCGCACCACCACCATTTTGCCTAAGGGAAGCCAGGGAGACCTAGCAGGCAAAACCAAACCGGCTAACAGGCATAGCCCGAGGCGGACATAGCAGGGGTCTCAGACGGTCAGGCCCCGGACTGCCCCCAGGTCCTGGGCTGCTCGGTGGGCCATCTGTGTGCCGACCCAGCCAGGAGCTTGTTTGCCTGGGCCTGCGCGCACCACCGCCATTTTGCCTACGGGAAGCCAGAGAGACCTAGCAGGCAAAACCAAACCGGCTAACAGGCATAGACCGAGGCGGACATAGCAGGGGTCTCAGACTGTCAGGCCCCGGACTGCCCCCAGGCCCTGGGCTGCTCGTTGGGCCATCTGTGTGCTGACCCAGCCAGGAGGTTGTTAGCCCAGCAGACTCTCCCAGCACTCTCAGGGAACTCGTGCACGCCAACATCCTAGCCACCTGACACACCTAATTAACACCCACAGCTGAGGGGAACTTTGCACCCACATTGGCCTGCCAGGCTTTTGCCTAGACTCAGGGCCTGAGCAGCTAGGCTAGCCTTGTGTGCACCAACCCGGTTGGGAGTTCTGCTGCCCAGATCAGCCTGGGCAGCAGCACCACATCTCCAAGTCCTGCAAGTGGCTAGCTGGGTTTCCGGGCAGCCAGCTGGGAGAAGTCAGTGTGCTCCAGTGAATCCAGCGGGCCCCAGCTGGAGCCTTCGGGTGCCTGCTTTGGGATCTGAACAGCCTGGGCAGCAGCACCCTGTCTACAAGCAGCGCAGGAGGTAAGCTGTGCACCAGAGGCCAACTGGGAAGGGGCATCTTGCACTGGTGAGTCCAGCACTGACAAGAAAAACTAAAACCAGTGAGAACTAGATGGCAAAAGGCAAACGCAGGAACGTCACTAACAGAAATCAAGGCAATATGGCAACATCTGAACCCAATTCTCCTCTACCAACATGTCCTGGATACCCCATCACACCAGTAAAACAAGATTTGGATTTAAAATCACTGGTCATGATGCTGGTACAGGAACACATGAAGGACATACTTAAAGAAATTCAGGAGAAAATGGATCAAAAGTTAGAAGCCCTTGCAAGGGAAACACAAAAATCATTGAAAGAAATCCAGGAGAATACAAAAGCCAACAAGGAGGAAATGCAAAAAACACTTAAAGAAATACAGGAGAACTTTGGTCAACAGGCTGAGGTCATGAAAGACGAAACACAAAAATCTCTTAAAGAAATACAGGAGAACTTTGGTCAACAGGCTGAGCTCATGAAAGAGGAAACACAAAAATCTCTTAAAGAATTACAGGAAAACACAAACATGCAAGTGAAGGAGCTAAGCAAAACCATCCAGGATCTAAAATCAGAAGTAGAAACAACTAAGGAAACACAAAGGGAGACAACTTTGGAGATAGAAAGCCTTGGGAAGAAATCAGGGGACAGAGATGCAAATATCAACAACAGAATACAAGAGATAGAAGAAAGAATCTCAGATGCTGAAGATTCCATAGAAACCATGGAATCAACAGTTAAAGAAAATGCAAAATGCAAAAAGCTTGTAACCCAAAATATCCAGGAAATCCAGGACACAATGAGAAGACCAAACCTAAGGATTATAGGCATAGATGAGAGTGAAGATTTACAACTTAAAGGGCCAGCAAATATCTTCAATAAAATTATGGAAGAAATCTTCCCTAACCTAAAGAGAGAGATGCCCATGAATATACAAGAAGCCTACAGAACTCCAAACAGACTGGACCAGAACAGAAATACTTCCCGTCACATAATAATCAAAACACCAAATGTTCTAAACAAAAAAGAATACTAAAGGCAGTAAGAGAAAAAGGCCAAGTAACATATAAAGGAAGACCTATCAGAATCACAGCAGACTTTTCACCTGAGACTATGAAGGCTAGAAGGTCCTGGGCAGATCTCATGCAGACTCTAAGAGAACACAAATGTCAACCAAAACTACTATATCCAGCAAAACTCTCAATCACCATAGATGGAGAAACTAAGATATTTCATGACAAAACCAAGTTTACCCAATATCTATCCTCAAACCCGGCCCTAAAAAGGATAATAGGAGGACAACACCAATACAAGGAGGGAAACTTCACCCTGGAAAAAGCAAGATAGTAACCTTTCATCAAACCCAAAAGAAGTTAAGCATTCAAATTTAAAAAATAACGTCAAAAATGATAGGAAGTAACAATCACTATTCCTTAATATCTCTTAACATCAATGGACTTAATGCCCCAATAAAAAGACACAGACTAACTGAATGGATACGTAAACAGGACCCTACATTTTGCTGCTTACAGGAAACACACCTCAGGGTCAAAGACAAACACTACCTTAGAGTAAAAGGCTGGAAGACAATTTTACAAGCAAATGGTCTCAGGAAACAAGCTGGAGTAGCCATTTTAATATCAGATAAAATTGACTTTCAACCCAAAGTCATCAAAAGAGACCCTGAGGGACACTTCTTGCTGGTCAAAGGAAAAATACAAAAAGAAGAACTGTCAATCTTGAACATTAATGCCCCAAATGCAAGGGCACCCTCTTTCGTAAAAGAAACTTTATTAAAACTAAAAGCACACATTGCACCTAACACAATAATTGTGGGTGACTTCAACACTGCACTTTCCTCAATGGACCGATCAGGAAAACAGAAACTAAATAGGGACACAATGAAACTAATTGAAGCTTTGGACCAATTAGATTTAACAGATATATATAGAACATTCTATCCTAAAACAAAAGAATATCCCTTTTTCTCAGCACCTCATGGTACCTTCTCCAAAATTGACCATATAATTGGTCACAAGACAGACCTCAACAAATATAAGAAGATAGAACTAATCCCATGCCTCCTATCTGATCACTATGGAGTAAAAGTGGTCTTCAATAGCAACAGAAACAACAGAAAACCCACATACACGTGGAAACTGAACAACACTCTACTCAATGATACCTTGGTCAAGGAAGAAATAAAGAAAGAAATTAAAGACTTTTTAGAACACAATGAAAATGAAAACACAACATACCCAAATCTATGGGACACAATGAAAGCAGTGCTAAGAGGAAAACTCATAGCCCTGAGTGCCTCTAAAAAGAAAATGGAGAGAGCATACATTACCAGCTTAATGACACACCTGAAAGCCCTAGAACAAAAAGAAGCTATTTCACCCAGGAGGAGTAGAAGGCAGGAAATCATCAAACTCAGGGCCGAAATCAATCAAGTAGAAACAAAGAGAACCATACAAAAAATCAACAAAACCAGGAGCTGGTTCTTTGAGAAAATCAACAAGATAGATAAACCCTTAGCCAGACTGACCAAAGGGCACAGAGAAAGTATCCAAATTAACAAACTTAGAAATGAAAAGGGAGATATAACAACGGAAACTGAGGAAATCCAAAAAATCATCAGATCCTACTACAAGAGCCTGTACTCAACACAACTGGAGAATCTGGAGGAAATGGACAATTTCCTTGACAGATACCAAATACCAAAATTAAATCAGGACCAACTAGACCATCTAAACTGTCCCATAATGCCTAAAGAAATAGAAGGAGTCATAGAAAGTCTTCCAACCAAAAAAAGCACAGGACCAGATGGCTTCAGTGCAGAATTCTACCAGACCCCAATACTCTTCAAACTATTCCACAAAATAGAAACAGAAGGAACACTACCCAATTCCTTCTACGAAGCCACAATTACGCTGATACCAAAGCCACAAAAAAATCCAACAAAGAAAGAGAAAGAAAGAGACCAATTTCCCTTATGAACATCGATGCAAAAATACTCAATAAAATTCTTGCGAACTGAATCCAAGAACACATCAAAACGATCATCCACCATGATCAAGTAGGCTTTATCCCTGGAATGCAGGGTTGGTTCAATGTACGGAAATCCATCAATACAATCCACTACATAAACAAACTCAAAGAACAAAACCACATGGTCATTTCATTGGATGTTGAAAAAGCATTTGACAAAATTCAGCATCCCTTCATGCTTAAAGTCTTGGAGAGAACAGGAATTCAAGGCCCATACCTAAACATAGTAAAAGCAATATACAGCAAACCGGTAGCCAGCATCAAACTAAATGGAGAGAAACTTGAAGCAATCCCACTGAAATCAGGGACCAGACAAGGCTGCCCCCTTTCTCCTTATCTTTTCAATATTGTACTTGAGGTACTAGCTCGGGCAATTCGACAACATAAGGAGGTCAAAGGATACAAATTGGAAAGGAAGAAGTCAAACTATCATTATTTGCAGATGACATGATTGTCTACCTAAGTGACCCAAAGAACTCCACTAGAGAGCTCCTACAGCTGATAAACAACTTCAGCAAAGTGGCAGGTTATAAAATCAACTCAAGCAAATCAGTGGCCTTCCTATACTCAATGGAAAGCAGGCTGAGAAAGAAATTAGGAAAATGACCCCCTTCACAATAGCCACAAACAGTATAAAGTATCTTGGGGTGACTCTTACCAAACATGTGAAACATCTGTATGACAAGAACTTCAAGACTCTGAAGAAGGAAATGGAAGAAGACCTCAAAAAATGGGAAAACCTCCCATGCTCATGAATCGGTAGAATCAATATAGTTAAAATGGCCATTTTGCCTAAAGCACTATACAGATTCAATGCAATACCCATCAAAATCCAAACTCAATTCTTCACAGAGTTAGAAAGAGCAATTATCAAATTCATCTGGAACAAAAAAAACCCAGGATAGCTAAAACTATTCTCAGCAACAAAAGAAAATCTGGGGGAATCAGTATCCCTGACCTCAAGCAATACTACAGAGCAATAGTGTTAAAAACTGCCATGGTATTGGTACAGTGACAGACAGGAGGGTCAATGGAACAGGACTGAAGATCCGGAAATGAACCCACACACCTATGGCATCTTGATCCTCGACAAAGAGGCTGAAAACATCCAATGGAAAAAAGATAGTCTTTTCGACAAATGGTGCTGGTTCAACTGGAGGTCAGCATGCAGAAGAATGCGAATTGATCCATCCTTGTCTCCTTGTACTAAGGTCAAATCCAAATGGATCCTCCACATAAAGCCAGACACTCTGAAGCTAATAGAAAAGAAACTGGGGAAGACCCTTGAGGACATCGGTACAGGGAGAAAGTTTCTGAACAGAACACCAATAGTGTATGCTCTAAGAGCAAGAATTGACAAATGGGACCTCATAAAATTACAAAGTTTCTGTAAGGCAAAGGACACCATCAAGAGGACAAATCGGCAACCAACAAATTGGGAAAAGATCTTCACCAATCCTACATCAGATAGAGGGCTAATATCCAATATATATAAAGAACTCAAGAAGTTAGACTCCAGAAAACCAAACAACCCTATTAAAAAATGGGGTACAGAGTTAAACAAAGAATTCTCACCTGAAGAACTTCGGATGGCGGAGAATCATCTTAAAAAATGCTCAACTTCATTAGTCGTTAGGGAAATGCAAATCAAAACAACCCTAAGATTTCTTCTTACACCAGTCAGAATGGCTAAGATTAAAAATTCAGGAGACAGCAGGTGTTGGAGAGGGTGTGGAGAAAGAGGAACACTCCTCCACTGCTGGTGGGTTGCAAATTGGTACAACCACTCTGGAAAGCAGTCTGGCGGTTCCTCCGAAAACTGGGCACCTCACTTCCAGAAGATCCTGCTATACAACTCCTGGGCATATACCCAGAAGACTCCCCACCATGTAATAAGGATACATGTTCTACTATGTTCATAGCAGCCCTATTTATAATTGCCAGATGCTGGAAAGAACCCAGGTATCCCTCAACAGAAGAGTGGATGCAAAAAATGTGGTATATCTATACAATGGAGTACTATTCAGCCATTAGAAACAACGAATTCATGAAATTCTTAGGCAAATGGATGGAGCTAGAGAATATCATACTCAGTGAGGTAACCCAGACTCAAAAGGTGAATCATGGTATGCACTCACTAATAAGTGGATATTAACCTAGAAAACTGGAATACCCAAAACATAATCCACACATCAAATGAGGTACAAGAAGAAAGGAGGAGTGGCCCCTGGTTCTGGAAAGACTCAGTGAAACAGTATTCAGCAAAACCAGAACGGGGAAGTGGGAAGGGGTGGATGGGAGGACAGGGGAAGAGAAGGGGGCTTACGGGACTTTCGGGGAGTGGGGGGGCTAGAAAAGGGGAAATCATTTGAAATGTAAATAAATTATATCGAATAAAAAAATTAAAAAAAAAGAAAAAAAAGATATATAAGGGCAGGACTTCTAAGTAGAATTCAAAGACAGAGGACTGAGCAGGTTACAGGAAACCTCTTCATTCCTGGTGAGTTGGTGAGTTGCATGAAATGTCTAAGGTTGCTATGTAAAGGGGATTTCATGTTGCGGAAAGCATGGGAGACAGTGGAGGATGATTTTTGGTAATTTTTTAGCCTGTATGGGTGTTTGATTGGTCAAGTATAAAATATTCCCTGTATACATGCAGAAGATGTTATTTAAATTTAGTAGATGTTTCAAGTCTATCCCATAAAGGTGAACAGTGCAGAGCAGTGACTTGCCCTGATTTGCGCACTCTATGAATGAGCTTTCAAGAGACCTCAAGGGGCTCTATTCTTCATTCTAAGCACATGATTAAATCCTGGGCTGTTCAGAAAGCCTGGATCAATAGGTAGTGAGGTCTGTCTATAGGACAAAGGAAAGAACTGACAATGGGATCTCAAGTGACCTTGGGACCAATTGAGGCTCCAGATTGCCTAGATAAAGCATGGTATTGGCATTCTGACTCAAAAGTGTGACATCTTGGATGGTGTTTGGCTAAGCAGGCCTTCCTTCATCTAGAATCTGTAACCATTTTGGATGCATGGACCACAACTTTAATCCCAGGACTCAGAAACAAATGGCAAGTGGTTTTTTGTGATTTTGAGACCTGGCTTGTCTGTATAGTGAGAATCAGGAAGTCAGGGACATGCACATGGAACCTGCCTCAGTCTCAGAAGAGAACTTTTGGAGAAATAAAGAGGTGTTAGCACTGGCTGGAAATGTGCATGTCCTCTGGGCAGCAGGGTGAGAAGAGACGCATTTTTTGAGATTGCCCCTAGAGAGTAAGGAAAATTTTTATATTCTGGATGGAGCCCAAGTTAGGAGGAAATCCTACAGGATGGGTCAGTTCTTTGTTACACACCTTTAGTCCTAGCCCTGCTTGGGAAGTAACAGTTAGGCTGATCCTTATGAATTCTGTTTCAGCCTTGTGTTCTGTTTGACTCACATACAGCATAGTTCATTTAGTGAAACTCAGTCACAAAAGAAAAAGAGTACAAAAAACATCTGCGATCTGGCCAGGTTTCTGTTAGGTATTAAGTTGTGGCTACAGACCGGGTGTTACAACAGGGTGTGTATAGCTGCTGGATTCTAGAGGATGAAAGGAGTAGCCTGTGGGAGGGTCCTGGATAGGGAGATTCAATTAAGGCTAAGTCCTTGGTATAGTACTTCAATATCAGGGGAACTGGCTTAGGTGTACTTGCCTTCTGACATCCAGAGTAATTAGATCATCAATGCTCTTGTTTAGAATATGGGCTGTGGAAAGGGGTCCATTGCAGTGGGACATGTTCCATGGCCCTTGATTCTTTATTTTGACACAGGGTGTCATACTGCAAGGAGGAGAATCTCAGAACATGTTTTTCCAATTATGATAATATTACTTTTTTTAAAAAAAATATTTACTCTTTTTTACAGTCCATATTTTATCCTCCCACTTCTGGTTTCACATCCCATAAGTCTAGATTCCTTCTCCAGGAGGATGTTCCCACCCCACCCTCTACCTACAAGAATTACCTGCTGATTTGCGGCCTCTAGGCATTTTAGGGTTAGTTACATCTTCTTTGAGGGAGTACAGTCCCACAGTTTTCTGCTGAGTATGTGTTGGGGGCCTCATATCAGCTGGTGTATGCTTAATTTGTGGTTGCCTAGTTGCTGAGAGATCTTGGGGGTCCAGGATAGTTGAGACTGCTGCTTTCTCTCTTCTATCTCTTGTATTCTGCTGGTAATGCTTAATTATTCCAGATCTCATTCCTTGGTTTTCAATGTCCAATTTCCAGGGTTGCCTAAATTTGTTTTTATTATATCTACTTCCAATTTTAGGTCTTGGACTGCTTTAATAAATACGTTCACTTGTTTGATTGTATTTTCCTGTATTGCTTACAGGATTTATGTGTTTCCTCTCTAAGTTCTTCTACCTGTTCACCTGTGTTTTCTTATATTTCTTTATGTAAGTAATTCATATCCTTTTTAAAGTATTCTATTATCTTAATGAGATAAGATTTTAGGTCATCTTCCTGACTTTCAAGTGCATTTGTATATTGGACATTGCCTCAGTTTCTCCTTCATCTTTGTCTAGGCAGTGTTTCCCATTAATGAATATATCCATTTTATGTTCTGAACACTACCTCCCTCTCAACCCCACCTGACAGTCTCTATTCTCTTTCTCTCAGAGGGTTCCCCCATGTGTCTACCTTGAACTTAATGCATCAAGTCTCTGCAGGATCACGTGCATCCTCTCCTGTTGAGGCGACTCAAGGCAGCCTAGGTATAGGAATGGCTCCAGAGACAGCCTATAGCTTCCTCTCTAGTTATTGGTAGACCCACATGAAGACTGAGGTGCACATCTGCTAAATATATTATGGGGGCCTATGTTCAACCCATGTGTGTGTGTGTGTGTGTGTGTGTGTGTGTGTGTGTGTGGTCTTTGGTTGGCTACTGATTCTCTGAGAGCTCCCAAGAGGTCTGGTCCCCAGGTTTTGCCATTCTTCTCCAACATCCACTCTGCTGATTTTATAGGTGTGTGCCAAGTGAGTCTGTTAGTCTCAGTTTCCTTTGCTAACTAATGTGCAGTTAATTTTTCTTTCAATAAAAGTGCTTTCTTGAGTACACTTTGATCTGTCTATTTTATTTGAGACAGTTTTTTTCTGTAACAGCCATTATAGTCCTCTGACTTACTCTGTAGCCAAGGCTGGTCTGGAACTCACAGAGATCTACCTGCTTTGGTGTTCCAAGTGTTGGGCTTAAGAAGTGCACCATCATATCTAACTTGAATTTAATTCAATGTGATCTCTCCTACTACATACCATTGCAAAAATATCAAAACTCTTAGCATTCTGGGACTAGAGCTGGCTTTAACTGAGGGTTACTTAATGTGGGGATGGAGCGATGGCTCAGTGAGTCAGAGCAATAGTTGCTTTATCAGGAAAGCCTGGTTTAGTTCCCAACCTCCACTAGGTGGCTCAGAACCACCAAAAAAAGGAAAAGAAATTGCGGCCACTGATGACAGATTTTTATAATTTGAAGTGCATTTGCGTATTTTCTTTTTTTTAATATTTTTATATTCTATATTCTTTGTTTACATTCCAAATTATTTCCCCTTTTCTGGATCCCTCCTCCCCATATGTCCCATAAAACGTCTTCTCTCCATCCATTCTTCAATCACCTCCCTCCTTTTTTTCCTCTGTACTTATATTCCCCTCCACTGCTAGATCAATCCTTTTCAGGAACAGGACCTTCTCCATACTTCTTCATGGGAGTCATTTGTAATGCGATTTGTGCCTTGGGTATTCAGGGCTTCTGGGCTAATTAATATTCACTTATCAGAGATTGCATTCCATGTGTATTCTTTTGTGTCTGGATTACCTCACATAGGATGATATTTTCCAGATCAAACTATTTGCCAAAAAATTTTGTGAATTCATTGTTTCTAATTGCTGAGTAGTATTCCATTGTGTAAATATACCACATTTTCTGTATCCATTCCTCCTTTGAGGGGCATCTGGGTTCTTTCCAGCTTCTGGCTAATATAAATAAGGCTTCTATGAACATAATGGAGCATGTGTCTTTATTGCATGCCGGGATATCCTTTGGGTATATGCAGTCCAGATTATATCCCCCTTCTGGTCCACCCACTGAATGTTCCACATCCCATAAGTCTAGTTTCCTTCTCTGGGAGGATGTCCTCATTCCACCCCCTACCTGCAAGAACTCCCTGCCCACTTGGGGCCTCAAGTCTCTTTAGGGTTAGGTACATCTTCTCTGAGGGAATACAGTCATACAGTGTTCTGCTGAGTATGTGTTGGGGGCCTCATATCAGCTGGTGTATGCTTAAATGGTAGTTTCCTAGTTTCTGAGAGATCTTGGGGGGTCCAGGTTATTTGAGACTACTGCTTTCTTTCTTCTATCTCTTGTATTCTCCTGGTAATGATTAATTATTCCAGATCTCATTCTTTGGTTTTCAATTTCCATGGTTGCCTATATTTGTCCTTGTTATATCTACTTCCAATTCTAGGTCTTGGACTGCTTTAATAAAAACTTTCACTTCTTTGATTGTATTTCCTGTATTGCTTATGGGATTTATGTGTTTCCTCTCTAAGTGCTTCTACCTGTTCACCTGTGTTTTCTTATATTTCTTTATGTGAGTTATTTATATCTCTTTAAAAGGATTCTATTATCTTAATGAGATAAGATTTTAGGTCATCTTCCTGACTTTCAAGTGCATTTGTCTATTCAGGGCTTGCTGTGGTGGGAGAAGTAGTTTCTGATAATGCCAAAGTTTACTGGCTTCTGTTTCTCATGGTCTTACTCTTGCCTCTTGCCATATGGTTATAGGGAGTCTTTCCTGGTTGGGGTGTTTCTGTTTGGGCGTTGCCTTTTTTTGTCCCTAGGTTGACTCAGGTCTCATGGTAGGCCAATTGCCTTGTATGTGGCAAACTTCCTATGGGATCTTCTGACTGTGGAACCTTCAGAGGGGCATATACACGAGTGAATTTTTGCCCTGGTGGTAGTGTGTCTTCAGGGAGGCCTTCTTGAAGACCTTTGAATTGTGGGTTCTGTAGAGGGGCAGAGAAGCTGGAGATATGTTGCCCTGGCTGTGAAACATCTACTGGGATGCCTTCATACTGTTGAGTTTTGAGATGATTAATCAAGCTGTTGCCCTATGTTTAGCTGTTCACCAGGGAAGCATAAATACTGTGGTTTTGTTTCCCTGCATGCAGAAGAACCCCAGGGAGGCTTTCTGACTGTTGATTCAATTTCTCTGCATGCTGCATTGCCCCTGGGAGGTCTTCAGTCTTTGGTGTCAGTTGTCCAGTTGCCCTGTTTGCAGAATTCCTGGTTGTGATTTGACTCTGGTGTCAGTTGCCCTACATGCCACAGAAATCCTGTGAATCCTTCAGGTTTTTATTTTCATGGGCAGAGGCAGACTAGCTAGCAGTCTGTCCCAACAATATTTAACAGCCAGAAGGGTAGGATATTGGCAATTTAAACATTGGAAATGAACATTCAATTGCCAGCTTACCTGGACTGGCAATCTCTTGTTAATACTGGGGCTAATTACATGTTTATTTCAATATTGAGAATACTTGTAAGATTTGGAAACAGAGGCAGTTGTTCAGAAAGAATGAAGCTCCTGTCTGATTCCTGCTCTGTAACAGTCCAAACCAAATGCTGCGTAGGCACATGGGTAAATCGTTGCTCTCTGTGCATTTTCTCATGTGTTTTCTTTGACCAGATTCTCCAATAAGGGAACGCATCCCAATAGGTTCGGAACACACATATGGCCGAAGATCCCTCCTAGTGTCCAAAATTCCAAATGCCTTCAAGTGCACCGATAGAAACCAGACCACAAAGGCTTCAAGAGCCTGCAAGGAACTTACCCTTTCAAATGCATCACACTCCCATATTGACCCCAACAAGTCCAATGCAATCCAGTCTTTCAGTCCCTGAAAGGGACCTACATCAGCAAGAGTTCCAAGGACCGTCAAGAAAATCAGGTATCCAAATGCAACTAGATCCTGTACTGGGCCCAGGTTTACCTACTTTAAAAAAACCCTCGGGGCATCCAAGTTATCAGATATATAAGTGAAATCTTGTTTCCATGTTCTCATAGGATCTGTGGTACTGTAAGAGAAATATGGTGACCATCAATCTGGCCCTGTGACTTCAAGAAAGGGGCTGAAGGAACACATTGTGTACTCCAAAAAACAAAAGCACCTGCTGCAAGAACATTTTGAGAAGTGTCAGTCCCCAAACCAGGATCAATGTGTGGAGCTGGCAGAGTTAGTTGGTCTGACAGCGCTGGACATCACGGTCTGCTTCTCTCTTTTCCCTCAATCCAACAGCAAAAATCTACACTTTCCCATCAGGAACTTTAATTTTGTTCTTAAATGCTTAGGGCAGTGATGACAGTTTTATGTGGTGGATATTTTTGGATCAAATGCTGGGACCCAAATTTTTATCAATCTGGTAGCAATATAGAATAGCATTGTTTTTGCATGCAGGGTCTCAGAAACCTAATCATCAGAGCTCCTGCTAAAACACAGGAGACACTGGCTCAATCTCCCCAGTCTTATGTTGATTGGTCATACACAATCTACCTTATTATAATATCTTAGTCATGCTGAGTTTCCTGCTTCTTTGTTTCTGACATGTGAATCATTGCTATCCAAACACCTTTTATCCAAAATCTTCACCTTGTGGTCCTGTTAGGGGACAACAGGCATTCTTCTGATGTCTTCTTTCTTTTCCAGATCTGGTTTAAGAACAGCTGAGCTCAGTACAAGCGGATGACTCTCCAGAATATTACAGAAGCTCTGCCAGAGACCAATGGATGTTCTAAAGCTGTTTTTGAATCAACTCACTTTCCTGGTTCCATACCTCTTGTTGCTGCTGAGGATGGAGAGCCCATGTGTTCAGGCATATTTGGTGAGGATTCCATTCCCAAACTCAACTGCATCCAGGAATCTTCTCTGCATCATTATCAGGCCAGTGATGCAGACAGGTGTAGTCAGCAAGATCTGCTTGTTGGCCATGCTCCCATTACAGCTTGGGATTCTGGTCAATCAGCAGCAGTTGAAGCCCACACTGATCTAGCAGTGACAGAATCTACAGATGTCCTAGAAGCTGCCATCCATTGCCCAGAGTAGGTTCAAGGTTCAGGTCCAACTGCAGAGGAACTCTGGCAAAGAATCCTTGATGACTTTGACAAATCCAAGGACTGACTTACTCTGGATTACACCCCAAATCCACGTTACATCTCTTAGCTCCTTGACCATTCCAGACATTTATAGTCATGAAGAAGTGTGTTATGTACACCCTTCATGTCAGTATTTGTGGGAATTAACCAGGCCTATCTGTAGACGTTGTGTACCACTGTTGTTTATATAGAGGGGTTGTTTCAAAGCAACTGTTAAGTATTCATTCTTCATTGTTAGATTACGTTCTCATTAAATAAAAGGAGAAATCGTTCCTGAAAATAATTTTATTAATTATATTATCCATTTACATTCCAGTCACTATGGCATATGTCCCACTGACCTATAGTTCTTCACCCAACACATTAGATAAAATTTTCCCCTAATATTTTTTAACTTTTTTTTTACATTTATTACGATAGATAGTATCACATACTATAATAGAATAGGAGATTAACTCATTAAGAAAGAAAAAAATCAGGATAAAGTGTCCTTGCCGTTTTTGTTTACAGGAAGGAGTCAGAAAATGGAACAAATTAAGATGACTAGGGAAACTTTCTAAAACCTTGCCAACTTAGCTAAAGTTACATAATGTTAGGATTGAAACGATAATTTAGATATTACCTAATTATTCTCTATGTAAAGAAGAGACTCAAAAAGCTATTGAGTATAACATTTCCTTTTTAAATCCAAATGTATTTCAAGAATAGATGAGCCAGAGAAATTCAGAAGAAGGGTCAACAACTGCTTGGGAAGACTGGAAGTGGACCTCACTATAGGCCTCCCTACCCCAAAGGTGGTAAAGTTCCTGTTTCTGCTACCAGTAGTGATTCTGTGCACCAGAGACATTAGGATATCAGCTCTCCTCCTCAGTTTAGGCCATCGAGGAAATACCCACATCAGGAACCCAACTCCTCCCTCATTGGTCAGTTCTTGGAACAAGTGTGTTTCAGCAAAAGCCACATATCGAGGAGCATCAGAGGCAGACATGGAGAGAACTTCCCAGGAAAACAGAGCACCTATCTAGTGATAGGTCTGGCCATTCCAATGTTCCTTGCTGACTTGATGTGTCAGCCAATCCAGATTCTCTCTATGAGAGACCCTCAAGTTTAAACTTTCCTCCTTGACTCAGACCTTCAAATATTTCCCAAAACTCAGAATCTACCTTTCCCTCTGTCAGATCCCATCAGTTATGAACCTTCTTCCTGAACCTAGCCCGTTTAGTAATTCCCTAGAACAGATGGCCATCTTCTTCAAAACTGATGAAGCCTGTGACATCTACCTAATGAATACAAGGTCTAGGAAGCAAAGGAAGCAGAGGAAAAAGAGTATGGCATAAATGAAGATACAAGGCCAGGATTCCTGTGGTTGACTCCCACTCCAAGTTGCCATGTCTTTCTGCTAACCTCTGCCTTTGAGGATATCTTGTCCCAGGGACAGTTTTTTCTCAGTTCTCACTTTCCACGAATCCAAAGCACATGTCTCCAGACTCAGAACCCATATTTTCCACATGGGAAGAACATCACATCTTTTCTCCTCCCAGCTCAAGTACGGTCTCAGACACAGAATCAATCTCCATTGCTCAGACCAATGAAAGTCCCTCTCTGTCTCTCTGACTCTCTCTCTGTGTCTCTGTGTCTCTGTCTCTGTCTCTCTCTCTGTGTGTCTCTCTCTCTATCTCTCTCTCTGTCTCTCTCTCTCTGTCTCTCTCTCTGTCTCTCTCTCTCTCTCTCTGTCTCTCTCTCTCTCTGTCTCTCTCTCTCTCTGTCTCTCTCTCTCTCTGTCTCTCTCTCTCTCTCTCTCCCCCTCTCTCTCTCTCTTGGTTTTATAAGAGAGGGTTTCTCTGTGCAGCCCTGGCTGTCCTGGAAATCACTCATTAGACAGGGTGGCCTCGGACTCAGAAATCCACCTGCCTCTGCTTCCCAAGTGCTGGGATTAAAGACGTGCAGCACCACTGCCCTTAATGAAAGTCTCTTATGTGAAGCCCTGTTATATATCCAAGCTGCCCAAGGCCCAAAAGGAGGTAGTATTTTAGGTTAACCACCAGTTTCCATTTTTATTTTTAATGGAATTTATTCTTATTGGTTGCTGAATGAGAGGCATTGGATTACAATTGGGCTAGCCAGTTCCCCAGGAGTATAACAATGATTATAGCATAGTTTGCAAGGTTCCTATTTACAAACATAACAGAGTATCATTAATAGTTTTAGGGATTGGTTCTTGCCCATAGAATGGTTTACATTTTGTGCTGACAATTGATTGGCCATTGCCTCAGTTTCTCCTTCATCTTTGTCTAGGCAGTGTTTCCCATTAATGAATATATCCATCTTATGTTCTGAACACTACTTCCCCCTCAACTCCTCCTCACAGTCCCTCTTCTATACACTTTCTCTCATAGGGTTCCCCCATGTGTCTACCTCAAAGCTAATGCATCAAGTCTCTGCAGGATCAGGTGCATCCTATCCTGCTGAGGCCAGTCAACGCAGCCTAGGTAGAGGAATGGCTCCAGAGACAGCCAATGACTTCCTCTCTAGTTATTGGAAGGCCCACATGAAGTCTGAGGTGTACATATGCTACATATATTATGAGGGCCTAAGTTCAAACCCTGTGTGTGTGTGTGTGTGTGTGTGTGTGTATGGTCTTTGGTTGGCCACGGAGTCTCTGAGAGCTCCCAAGAGGGCTGGTCCCCCTCTTTGACATTCTTCTCCAGCATCCACTGTGCTGATTTTATTGGTGTGTGCCAAATGAGTCTGTTACTCTGTTTCTTTTCATAATGAATGTGCAGTTTATTTTTTCTTTAAATAAAAGTGCTTTCTTGAGTACAGTTTGATTTTTCTCCTTTATTTGAGACAGTTTCTTTTTGTAACAGCCATGGTAGTCCTCTGACTTACTCTGTAGTCAAGGCTGGTCTGGAACTCACAGAGATCTACCTGCTTTGGTGTTCCAAGTGTTGTGCTTAAGGAGTGCATCACCATATCTTACTTGAATTTAATTTAATGTGACCTCTTCTATTACATACTATTGCAAAATATCAAAACTCTAAGCATTCTGGGACTAGAGCTGGATTTAACTGAGGGCTACTTATTGTGGGGATGCAGTGATGGCTCAGTGAGTCAGAGCAATAGTTGCTTTATCAGGAAGCCTGGTTTATTTCACCGCCTCCACTAGGTGGCTCAGAACCATCAATTGGGAATGGTATTTCTTTGGAGTCTTAGTCTTCCTTCTGTCTGTAGATTTCCAGGCATGCTTACTCATTACTGACACATATGCATGTAAACACCTACATTTACAACAAAAGAAAAGATTGCTTGTTGATCTTGACTCTTGGAATTTGGTTCCTAATGGGTCTGGAATCCAATATATGCCATAACTCCAGATGCAGGGGCTCTGAATCCCTTTTTGAGGCACAGGGACCCCCACACATGAGACATGCACACTCACAGAAAACTGAATAAAATGCAAATGAACTTGTAGAAAATGAATTAAGTTGGGTGTGGTAGGGCTCATTTTTGTTGTTGTTGTTTTTTGAGACAGTTTTTCCTCTGTGTAGCTCTGGCTGTCCTGGATCTCAGTCTTTAGACCAGACTGGCCTGGAACTGAGAAATCTGCCTGCCTCTGCCTTCCAAGTTTTAGGAATAAAGAGTGCACCACCACCATCAGGCTGGAAAGGCTAACTTTTAATGCCAGGAATTATGATGGAAGGATTCTAATCTCCAGGGCAGCCTGTACTTTGTTCCCAAAGCCTGTTTAGCAAAATTAATCCAGGAGTGGTATTACATGCCTTTACCTCAGTATTTGGAGGTAGAGTCAAACTCAAGTGAGTTTGAGACTATTCCAGAATAGCCAGTGATATGAAGAGTGATGATGTCACACAAAGTGAATATTCATTAGGTAGTATTAAATCAGATTGTAGGTAAAATAGTGTCAATTATTTTCTGAAAGGAATTTTTATAATTACTCTTGGCAGAACAGCTAGTACAATGACAGTTGTTTTGTTTTTCAATTACAAAGATTTATTCATCTTATTTTGTTTTGGAATTTTTGTTTTTCTTGTTTTTTGAGACAGGGTTTCTCTGTGTAACACTGGCTGTCCTGGCAATCAATCTCTAGACCATGCTTGAATTAAGAAATCTCTCTGCCTCTGGCTCCCAAGTGCTGGGATTGAAGGCACGTGCCACCACCTCCTGGCATTATTTTTGATTTCTTAACATAGGGCCTTTGTATGTAGTTCTAACTCTCCTGGAAGTGCTTATGTAAACAAGACTGCCTTCTACAAATGGAGATCCTCATCCATTTGCCTTGCAGGTAGTGGGATTAAAAGGCTATGTTATGATGCCCAGCCTTACTTTATTTTTACATGTTGTACTGGATGGGTTAGTGTGTGAACTTGACACATTCTTTCACAGAGAAAGGAGCTTCAGTTGGGGAAATGCCTCCATGAGATTCAGCTGTGAGGTATTTTCTCAATTAGTGATCAAGGGAAGAGGGCTGGTTGTGGGTGGTACCATCTTTGGGCTGGTATTCTTGGGATCTACAAGAGAGCAGGCTGAGCAAGCTTGGGGAAGCAAGCCAATAAGTAACATGGCCCCATGGCCTCTGCATCAGCTCCTGTTTCCTGACCTACTTGAATTCCATTCCTGACTTCCTTTGGTGAGCAACAGCAATGTGGAAGGATAAACTGAATAAATCCTTTCCTCCCTAACTTGCTTCTTGGTCATGATATCTGTGCAGGAATAGAAACACTGACTAAGACACATGTAATGCCTCAATCCATGCATGAACATACTTGGTACTTGGCAGGAGTGTGGAGTGTAGGATCCAACAGGACAGTATTATAGGCAGTTGTGAGCCAATTTCTGTGTGCCTGGGACTAAAGTCAGTTCCCCTACAAGAGTGGCAACTGATGCTTAATTACTCTCATGAGTATTAAGCAAAATAGTATTAAATCATATGTGTGTGAATCCTTGACATTTCTTCTAGATGTGTAGTTTCCATATAAATAAAATGTTACCTTGTCTTACTTTTTGCTGTGACAGTGCATTCAAGCAACGTGGAACTCCATGTCCAGGTGCTTCTTTACCTTCTTTTTGCCACCAAAGTTTACATTGGGGAACCTTCTGTTTTATGGGGCTTACTCATGGTAACTGATCATCAGACTTTGCCGCAAGACCTACACCATCTTACCAGCCCTCTTTTCTTTTTCATTTTTTTGAGAGAGGGTTTGTCTGTGTAGCCCTGGCTGTCCTGGAACTCAGTCTGAAGACCAAGCTGGCCTAGAACTCAGAAATCCACCTGTCTCTGCCTCCCAAGTGCTGGGATTAAAGGCTTGAGCCATCACTACCTGGCCTTATGGCTTACTTAGAAATTATCAAACACTGAGTATAACAAATGTATCCTACTCTATGTACCATGGTATCTTCTAGTGCAGTTGGATTTAAGGGAATCTACTGTGTTTGTGTGAGTGACTGTGTGTGTGTGTGTGTGTGTGAGAGAGAGAGAGAGAGATAGAGAGAGAGAGATAGAGAGAGAGGGGGAGAAGAAGAGAGTGAGAGAGAGAGAGAGAGAGAGAGAGAGAAGAGAGAGACAGAGAGAGAGAGAAGAGATAGTTGTTTATTTAAACGTCTATTCTGAGGAGTGGTTGGGGATGCCTTTAAGCCCTGCACTTGGTACATTGAGGAGGGCAGATTTCTCCATTTGAGGCCAGCCTGGTCTACAGAGTGAGTTCCAGGACAGCCAGGGCTACACAGAGACACCCTGTTTCAAAAACCCAAAACAACTACAACAAAAACAAAAAACAAAAAACAAAACCAAAAAGAAAACAAACAAAAAAGAAACAAAAAAACAAATAAGGAGGAGCTATATCATAGGAAAGCCAACAAGAGCGAGTGGTAATAGGATAAATATCAATAAGCAAATGACACTTGCTCTCCACTAATTCTGTAAGGGGAATAGCAGATATAGAAAAAGTAGTGGTGTTAACAGTAGGACTCTGAAGAATACCAGATACCAGAGAAGAAAATAAGAAAGCAGTATTACTCCTATTCCTATTAGCACTATTTTTTCTTTTGATCTCTATAGTTTCTTCTTTTGGGCTTATTTATGAACTTAGTAGGTCCTACAGAAAATGTCATAGTCACAATTTTGGTAAAATGTCATCCATCTTGGCACACTCATTTATTCCCAGTCATTGGGAGGCAGAGGCAGGCAATTGCTGAGTTCAAGGCCAGCCTGGTGTGCAGAGTGAGTTCCAGGACAGCCAGGGCTACACAGAGAAACTCTGTCACAAACAAACAAACAAACAAACAAAGAAAGAAACAAACAAAAATGTAATCCATAATCATAATCTTCCTTATAAATCCAAAGTTCCCAATCCTTCCTTTAATCTAGCCTTCTCTAATATTTTTTCCAGACACTGGAATAGGATTACAGAGAAAACTAACACAGGATGCTACTCCTGTCCGGGATCCAGACAGCACAGCTTTGGCACAACTAAAACCCTGAAGAAACAATGTCCATTGCCATTATAACTAGAACTAGATAGGCCAGGACCTGTTGAAATCCTAGCTACTGTAATTAAATCTCTTTGGGCCTTCCAATAAATATTCCTTGCGGTCTCACATTTCCAAACAGCACAGAAAAAAATCTTCTGCACCTCCCCAACTATGACCAGGGGATCTAGTCCTGCCATCTCAAGGACACATGTGAAAAGAACAAATGCTTAAATGGTCTGTAAGCACTGGATGTCTACATCCCACCTTTCAGATAAAACCTTCACATGACCAAGGATTTGGGGAGCAGGACTCTTTTCCATCATACTCAAGTGAACCTCCAAGGGGTAATTGCTTAGTTAAGTGCCTAAACTGGGAGCTGACAAAGATCCAAACAAGATCAAGCCTCCTGGTGTAAGGAGGGTGGCTTTGAGAATTGATAGAAAACACCTGCTATCCGGTAAGGGCGAAGACTACACTTCAGGTTAATTTAGATGGCTCATAGGGATTCTGAGGTGCCTTCATCAGTAGTATCATAATCATTAGAGGCTCAGGATCTGTGTCCACTTTGGGAAACAATCTTTTCAGTAGTCATTGATCTCCAATTCCTTTATGTGAAAAAAACACAAACAGGATCTCATTCCCGTATTAAAACAGGGTTGGTGCCATTCCAAAGTATTA